>NC_088243.1:65305037-65560037 GCF_036934945.1 Oncorhynchus masou masou | reverse complement strand
CAGGTCAAACAAAACTAAATGCAGCTAGTTTTCTGTCTTTCCGGCTTCATTCAGAAGTGCTTGTGTTAGCTGTATAGTTGGCTAGCTAGCAAGAGGGGTAAGAGCCTCCATTGCAATTGTTTGACATAGCAACCTGCAAAGTTCTGGAACTATCAACCATGCTTGGGTAGTTTTGCTTTAGATGGCAGTCAATACGAATAGAACTAGCGACCAGAGAATGCCTTACATTGCATTTGACAACCAGTGTTAGTGAATGTAGCATCACATTTTGTGAAATAATCTTGCATTTCAATGCTGGTAACTCGTTGTATAAAAGCAATAATACCATCGAGTTCATGTGTTATGAGCTTTTTATCATTCAATTAAGTATGGCTACAGTATAGGGCTGTATATTAACTGTACATTAAGCTAGACACGTCCCACTGGCTGAACACACACTGTCAGCCAACAGTTGTCAACCTCAATGAATAATCTGAGGTCATGTTTCTCACCTCTTTGGATGTGGTACATTTCAGTGATAATGCCAGAGAAGCCAGTGTTTGGAGTATATATTGGCACTATACAGTATATTGGCACGGTTGTTGTTTGGCCAGAGACTAAGTTGAGGGCTGGCAAACTGTGCCAATATATCCTCCAAACACTAGTTTCGAGGGTATAATCACTTTTATGCAATGGGTTACCAACATATTCAAATAATGATTGACATATTTTCATTAAAAAAAATGTTATTTTGATTAATTTATTTGTACTATTTAATCCTTCCACAAGATATAGTCCCGACACAAATCTAGGGTTGCTACCCAAGCCGGCTGGTCGTTCGTTCTATTGGTTCGGTTGCCAGAGACGCGACCCAGTTGTTCAGTCTTTTTGTTCTGAATCTATGGACGCGACCCAGTCGTTTGTTCTTAATGTTCCATTGTCATACTGGCTGGCAACATTCGTATCCCTTGCTTGTTAGCGAGCAAACTGCGGCTAACTTACAATTACATCAAACAGTGCAGACAGAATAACAACAGTCGCTGCATTTGTTTAAGCTCTTTTCTAGTGACATTTATTTGGATACATCCATAGCAACGAGCTAATGAGGCACGATTTCGCCTGGCATAGAGAATGTGCTTTCTCGTTAGGACACTATTGTTCAGAGGAGCTAGCCAACAACACAGCTAACACAATAACTTCAAACTGAAGCTGGTAAGACTGCAAAGTAGCTGCACTTCATTTCATTTAACCTTTTTTCAACTGACATTTCTTTGTATATATCCATAAAAATGATGCCAGCTGATTCATGAGTGGCTGAAAAACACTGCCTGCTTCTCTCTCTCTCTCGTCCCGACTCCAGACCCCTACACGTTCATTACTATGGGATAGTTGGATATCAAATTAATATTGAAACAATGTTGCAAATGTCGGCGAGACAGACAGCAATGTTTATACAAACCTCCGCTGTCGAAATGTAAATGTTAGTCTAAAAGTAATGTGAGATAATGTTTAGATGCTTTTTATAGCGGAGATGAAGTTTATAACTTCACTGCCTGGGCTGATGAGACAGTGGATAGGGCTGATGAGACAGTGGATAGGGCTGATGAGACAGTGGATAGGGCTGATGAGACAGTGGATAGGGCTGATGACACAGTGGATAAGGCTGACGAGACAGTTCTATAGGGCTGATGAGACAGTGGATAGGGCTGATGAGACAGTGGATAGGGCTGATGAGACAGTGGATAGGGCTGACGAGACAGTTCTATAGGGCTGATGAGACAGTGGATAGGGCTGATGAGACAGTGGATAGGGCTGATGAGACAATGGATAGGGCTGATGAGACAGTGGATAGGGCTGATGAGACAGTGGATAGGGCTGATGAGACAGTGGATAGGGCTGATGAGACAGTGGATAGGGCTGATGAGACAGTGGATAGGGCTGATGAGACAGTGGATAGGGCTGATGAGACAGTGGATAGGGCTGATGAGACAGTGGATAGGGCTGATGAGACAGTGGATAGGGCTGATGAGACAGTGGATAGGGCTGATGAGACAGTGGATAGGGCTGATGAGACAGTGGATAGGGCTGATGAGACAGTGGATAGGGCTGATGAGACAGTGGATAGGGCTGATGAGACAGTGGCTTGCGCAGTCAGATGGAACAAAGTAAATAGGCATTTTAAGGTCAAAGATTTAGCCGGTGGTAACTTGTGGAAAAGACACCGGCTGGAATCACCAATCAAGATTAGACCCCTCATTGTATAATCCACCAATGGAGTGTTTCACACCTGAGGAAGGGGTGGGGGGTCTGGTGTTGTACGGAGCCTAATATAGCATTCGCCAGCCTCTTGGAGAGATGAAAACAGTCGGGTGTTTCAGCTTTTTTCTGTCAACTTCTCTCTCTCCCTCTCACTCACTCACTCACTCACTCACTCACTCACTCACTCACTCACTCACTCACACACACACACACACACACACACACACACACACACACACACACACACACACACACACACACACACACACACACACACACACACACACACACTTCTCCCCTTCTTTCCCTAGTCCTTGCTTCGTCTTTGACATGGGAGATTAAGTAATGCTTAAACAAATCCCCCTTTCTCTGCCTCCCTCCCTCTTAATATCCTTCCTGGTGGACTAGCTCTGAGAAAGCATTCAGGCTAGTGCACACTGTTTACAGTCACGGTTTCAAATGTCCAATTCCGCCTCTATAGCCAACAGTCCACCCCTACACATTTCATATAGATTTGAAATGAATGGATAGGTCTTAGTTTCACATGGCCGTCCCATAGGCTAGTTGGGATTTTCACAGTATATTCCTCATACCTATTCAAAATCTTTTCAAATCTACACAAAGTACCTAGGGCTAGGGTTTAGGGATTGATTTGGAATTGGGCAAGACTGTCTGTCTGCTCAAAGGCCCCAAAACCCTAGAAAGGAATATATGGTTTTTCTTGTTTTTCAAGAGAATGTTTGGACAAAAACAGGACAAAATGTTTTATTCAAATGTGACAGGATATATTGTTTTCATTGTGATAATTCCTCTTCCCTCCCTCCCTACATCCCTCTATTCCTCTCTCGGACGGTTAATTTGAGAAGCAGAGGATGCGGTCAAAGTGATCCCAGGTGCTTCCTGTTGGCCATCTGATCTCTTGCGCCTGTCTCTCCACTTCCGATGCTTCCTCCATCCTTCCCTCTACCCATAAACCTTTCAGGATGGAGATTCATAGTCAGGGAATTTGTAATCATTTGCTGTTTAATGACCGATACATTTCCGATACATTATTTTTAGAGTTGGTCCTCCAGATTGGAATGACTAGGCAAGGCAACAGCCAAAGAAAGATGGCATTAGCTGTTAGTTATACAATATTAGTTGGTATTGCATGAAGTTACTGTGCATTAGTTTGCTGAGGCATATCCTCTTGAACAAGCACAATGTTTTGGGGTTTGATTATGGATCTATATGGAAGTAGTCAAGCAGAAGTAGTCCCAGCTCAAACCTGGTCGGTGGATGAATACATGTGTGTACATGTTATCCTCTCCCTGACCTCATCACAGCTCTGGATGCTGGATTCATACTGAGCCAGATAATTACACCATCAAGCGGCTGATTCCACTTGGGAAGAAACTGGAACAGCCCACAAGCCCCACGGTGGCCGTCTTGGAACACTATTGAACCGTTGCGCAATTATTGTAACGTTGTTGTTGTGATAAAAAAGCATTTAGTGATTTTTATTCCATATTGTATCCAGGGAAGATTGTAGCTGACAAAGGCAACATTATTTTAGGTAAAACTTGATGTGTGTACAGTATTGCAGTGCACATAGTAACAGAATGTATACTATGTCAATACCTTTCTGTAGCCATACTATATGTTAATGGCACAACAAAGGCATGAACATTTGGTTTTATTCAGGGGGGTTTTCTCATGTTTTGCAGACGGACCAACAGTACGCCAACAGCGTGGCTGACAACCTCAAACGCCTGTAAGTACCGTGGCATGATGGGATGGTGTTTCCATGGAGCCAGGGTGTGGAAGGGGGAGTGTTTGTGTGTGTGTGTGTGTTTTTTACATGACTAGTTATTGTGTGTGTTTGCTACCTGTGTTTAATGTTTGCATGTTCATGTGCAAATGTGAGTATGTGTGGGTGAGTAACTGCTGTATTTGTTATAAACTCAGCAAAAAAAGAAACGTCCTCTCACTGTCAACTGTGTTTATTTTCAGCAAACTTAAAATGTGTAAATATTTGTATGAACATAAGATTCAACAACTGAGAGATAGACTCAATAGGTTCCATAGACATGTGACTAACAGAAATGGAATAATGTTTCCCTGAACAAAGGGGGGTCAAAATCAGAAGTAACAGTCAGTATCTGGTGTGGCCACCAGCTGCATTAAGAACTGCAGTGCATCTCCTCTTCATGGACTGCACCAGATTTGGCAGTTCTTGCTGTGAGATGTTACCCCACTCTTCCACCAAGGCACCCTACAAGTTCCTAGACATTTCTGGTGGGAATGGCCCTAGCTCTCACCCTCCGATCCAACAGGTCCCAGACGTACTCAATGGGATTGAGATCCGTGCTCTTCGCTGGCCATGGCAGAACACTGACATTCCTGTCTTGCAGGAAATCACGCACAGAATGAGCAGTATGGCTGGTGGTATTGTCATGCTGGAGGGTCATGTCAGGATGAGCCTGCAGGAAGGGTACCACATGAGGGAGGAGGATGTCTTCCCTGTAACTCACAGCGTTGAGATTGCCTACAATGACAACAAGCTCAGTCTGATGATGCTGTGACACACCGCCCCAGATCATGACGGACCCTCCACCTCCAAATGGATCCCGGTCCAGAGTACAGGCCTCAGTGTAACGCTCATTGCTTCGACGATAAACGCAAATCCGACCATCACCCCTAGTGAGACAAAACCGTGACTCGAATGTGAAGAGCACTTTTTTGCCAGTCCTGTCTGGTCCTGTCTGGTGGATTTGTGCCCATAGGCGACATTGTTGCCGGTGATGTCTGGTGAGGACCTGCCTTACAACAGGCCTACAAGCCCCCAGTTTCAGCCTATTGTGGACAGTCTGAGCACTGATGGAGGGATTGTGCGTTCCTGGTGTAACTCGGGCAGTTGTTGTTGCCATCCTGTACCTGTCCCGCAGGTGTGATGTTCGGATGTACCAATCCTGTGCAGGTGTTGTTACATGTGGTCTGCCACTGTGAGGATGATCAGCTGTCCATCCTGTCTCCCTGTAGCGCTGTCTTAGGCATCTCACAGTACAGACATAGCAATTTATTGCCCTGGCCACATCTGCAGTCCTCATTCCTCCTTGCAGCATGCCTAAGGCACGTTCATGCAGATGAGCAGGGACCCTGGACATCTTTCTTTTGGTGTTTTTCAGTCAGTAGAAAAGCCTCTTTAGTGTCCTAAGTTTTCATAACTGTGACATTATTTTTCTACCATCTGTAAGCTGTTGTGTCTTAACGACCGTTCCACAGGTGCATGTTCATTAATTGTTTATGGTTCATTGAACAAGCATGGGAAACAGTGTATAAGATCTTTACAATGAAGATCTGTGAAGTTATTTCGATTTTTACAAATTATCTTTGAAAGACAGGGTCCTGAAAAAGGGCCGTTTCTTTTTTTGCTGAGTTTACTTGTGTGTGCATATGTCATGCTTGATCTCTGCTTGAGTGTGTAAGTCCTTGATCTATTCGACACGTGTGCACATCTGTCTTCTTTCTGTGTGCATGTGTCTATTTGAATGTACGTTTGTGTATGTGTGTGTGTGTGTGCAATTGAACGTATCCTGTTTACATTCCATCACACACACACACACACACACACACACACACACACACACACACACACACACACACACACACACACACACACACACACACACACACACACACACACACACACAGAGTACAAAATAAGCAACCTAAATAGAATTCACAACCACAAAGGACTCAACAACAGAGAAACAGGTCTCCTTGGGAATGCCTTTGTGTTTTAACACTGTTCCTGTCTGTTTACCCTTAGGGCTGTAGTGTAAATCTGAGTGCCTTCAGAATCCATGGGGGTTCTCCTACTTTACTTTGACTACACATTGCTTGAGGCACTTGTTTGCTCTACATTGCTCTACAACTATGTGGATATAGGTAATGTTAATACACAGTGAAATATTTAGTCAGACTATTGATGTTTTGACGTATGAGTGAGAATAGGTACTTTCTGAACACAAAAGGATACAGATTAATGATAGTGTGCATTCAAAATGTTAAAATACCTAATATATTTCTTATAAAATAGTGAGGGGAATAACATAAAATACTGGCTGATAAGTAATCCTATTTGCATTCACACCAGCACTAGAGAGTAAATGAACAACAGTTTCGTATTAAATAAACACCTGCATACAGACACATGCTTTTCTGTTTACTGGCTTTGTCTGATCTCTGGAGAGAGACAGAAACAGATCTGTCCCATTTTATTTCTCTCTTTCTTTATTTCTCTGTCTCTCTCTCTTCCCCTCTTTCTTTCTTTCTTTCCTTCTTTCTCTCTCTCTCTCTCTCTCTCTCTCTCTCTCTTTGTGTCTCTCACAGACACAAACACACTCTTACACACACAAACACCACTTTCCATCCTGTTATTAATTTCCTCCTAGCACCTTATCTAAACATACAGAATCCTTCTCACAACATGCCCACGGTGCAGGTTTTAGAGCCTGCTGTTTTAGACTCCTGTTTGTCTTTTCCTGCCGAGGTGGCCATTTTGACCCAAGATGATACCAGTGGTCACTTCGTTGCTGTCACTCCCTACATCCGCTAAGGGGGTCACCTCACCTCACGGGAGGTCCTGCATTCCAAATGACACCCTATTCCCTATATAGTGCACTACTTCTGATCAAAGACTGATTGAGTGATTAGTGCTTTTGGAGGTTGTTTCGGTTCAATTATTAGTAGATGCGCAATGGATTATGGTCATTGTAGTTAATTACCACGTTTTCTGCGCTAAACTATGTAGAATGGGGCGGCAGGGTAGCCTAGTGGTTAGAGCGTTGGACTAGTAACCAAAAGGTTGCAAGTTCAAATCCCCGAGCTGACAAGGTACAAATCTGTCGTTCTGCCCCTGAACAGGGAATTAACTCACTGTTCCTAGGCCGTCATTGAAAATAAGAATTTGTTCTTAACTGACTTGCCTGGTAAAATAAATATTAAAAAATAATCAAGGATTTCAGTTTCAATAATTTTAACAAAATATGAAATGCATTATGTAGGTTGAATGCTGTAACAACACAGAATAAAACAATAAATAAAAGTCCCATGATGGTAGTGACTGACATTACTGCTTATCACTTATTAACCATAATGTATTCAAATTACTCAAATAAAATATTTCAGTTGTTGTGTATATTACATTTGTTTTAATTGAAGACTTTATTATTTCATTCCAAGTCATCTCATCTCTATAGAGCTGCTGCCTATGCTGTCTGATGAAATCACTATTTTAGTAGTTCCTTAAAGTAAATAAGGCATACTTTTATGATTGCTGAATACCAACTATCAATCACTTAGATCATGTAGAGATACCTCGCGAAGCAACTGCTCTCTATCCCTCAAGATTGTGCATTCTTCTCACTTCTCCCTATCTGTGTCTGTCCCACATTAACTTAACTAATGTAGCTGGTGTAAAAGAAACACACGAACCGGAGAAGTAGGTGCGCAATGGATTATGGTCATTGTAGTTAATTACCACGTTTTCTGCGCTAAACTATGTAGAATATTGGCCTGTTGGAAGCTACAACTCTAAAGAAACTGTGTGTTGAGCTCACAGAAATGGAATTCAAATAATTTAACCGACGTCGGTTGGTTAAGTTGTTTAGAAACCGAAAATTAACTTACATGTATGTTAATCGCTCAGCACTACCAGAACCAGATGGGCCATCGGAAAAAGTAGTGTACTACATAGGTAATAGGGTGTAATTTGGGATCGAGGCTGGAGATGGCTATGGGGGTCGATGGAGGGAAGGGGGAAGTGAAGAGGGGAGGAGGGAGGTTGAATGTCCCCCCTGTCACCTCGACATTCTCTCAGGGAGATTGAAGACCCAGGAGAGAGGGGTTGGTTGTGTGTGTTTGTGTGTGTGTGTGTGCACTATTGTGCGTTAGTGTGTGTGAGTGTGTGGTTCCTCAGGCACACACACCTCTCCTGTCCTGGTTGATTGACAGGGTTAGTGATTACACACTTGAGACCTGACCCCTGTCTCTCTCCTGAATGGCTTGTCTCTCTGTCTTCATACATTGTAATCTGACACCTTCCTCCCACGGAGATGTTACAACAGTGGTGGTGTGTGTGTGTGTGTGTGTGTGTGTGTGTGTGTGTGTGTGTGTGTGTGTGTGTGTGTGTGTGTGTGTGTGTGTGTGTGTGTGTGTGTGTGTGTGTGTGTGTGTGTGTGTGTGTGTGTGCGTGATCCTGTCTCCATCTCCCCTGGTTACCACCTATCAACCACCTGACCAGAGAGGAAGTCAATAGTGTTTGTGGAAAGGGTGGCAGGGACCCACATACTGCTGTGTCTGTCTGTCTGTCTGTCTGTCTGTCTGTCTGTCTGTCTGTCTGCCTGTCTATCTGCCTGTTTGTGTCTGTCTGGCTGTTGGTCTGTCTGCCTGTATCTATCATAACTGTGTCTATGTGATAGTAGTAGTTGGGATTGTTCAACTCTTTCTCTTCCCCTCTCTCTCCCCCTCGCCAACACTCTCTCCTCTCTCTGTCAGGTTTCCAGTGGAGATCCAGTCAGGTCTTCTGGAAGTCATATCTCCGTCTGTCCATTTCTACCCCGACTTCTCCCGCCTCAAAGAGTCCTTCGGAGACCCCAAGGAGAGGGTCAGGTAAGACTGCAGCCTTCTCAGCAGTTTTCACAATTGTCTGAGGGTTCAACTGCAGTTCATTTCAGGAGACAAGTTGAAATGTAACTCATGTCTTGAACCTTGGCCCATTGTTTGGTTAGAGGATTCCAAGACAATTTGTTAAAATGAAACTGGGCCACAGGAGATTGGTGTTAACTTATTAGGGTAGGATGGGCTTGTGGTAATGGCTGGAGCAGAGTCAGTGGAATGGTATCAAATACATCAAACATGGTTTCCATGTGTTTGATGTCATTTCATTTGCTCTGTTCCTGCCATTATTATGAGCAGTGCTCCCCTCAGCAGCCTCCATTGAACTGAGCGTGTGTGTGTGTGTGTGTGTGTGTGTGTGTGTGTGTGTGTGTGTGTGTGTGTGTGTGTGTGTGTGTGTGTGTGTGTGTGTGTGTGCGTGTATGTGTGTGCTGTCTTGTTGAGTCTGACATGAGGAAGCTCTCCACTGCTCTGTCCTTGTGTGACTTGATGACATCACTTCAGTGTCACCACATCTCCCTTCACTTACTTATCACCCTGCTGTGTGTGTGTGTGTGTGTGTGTGTGTGTGTGTGTGTGTGTGTGTGTGTGTGTGTGTGTGTGTATGCGCGCGCACGTGCATGCGTGTGTGAATATGTAATGTGCATGACTGTGCATGCATTAGCCTCTGTGTCTGTCTGCCTGTCTGTTTGTTTTTCTGACTGTCTATGTATGAACAGTGCTTTCAGAAATTATTCACACCCCTTGACTTTTTCTACATTTTGGTGGGATTGAAATGGATTAGTCCTTTTTTTGTAAACGATCTTCACAAAATACTCAGTAATGTCAAAGTGGAAGAAAAATTCTAACGTGTAAAAAATAGAAAACACTTATGTACAGTGGGGAGAACAAGTATTTGATACACTGCCAATTTTGCAGGTTTTCCTACTTGTAGAGGTCTGTCATTTTTATCATAGGTACACTTCAACTGTGAGAGACGGAATCCAGAAAATTCAGAAAATCACATTGACATTATTTGGAAAGGCACACACCTGTCTATATAAGGTCCCACAGTTGACAGTGCATGTCAGAGAAAAACCAAGCCATGAGGTTGAAGGAATAGTCCTTAGAGCTCCGAGACAGGATTGTGTCGAGGCACAGATCTGGGGAAGTGTAGCAAAACATTTCTGCAGCATTGAAGGTCCCCAAGAACACAGTGGTCTCTATCATTCTTAAATGGAAGAAGTTTGTAACCATCAAGACTCTTCCTAGAGCTGGCTTCCCGGCCAAACTGAGCAATCGGGGGAGAAGGACCTCTGATTGCTCAATGATCCAATGTTCCTCTGCTGAGATGGGAGAACCTTCCAGAAGGACAACCATCTTTGCAGCACTCCACCATTTAGGCCTTTATTGTAGAGTGGCCAGACGGAAGCCACTCCTCAGTGAAAGGCAAATGACAGCCCGCTATGAGTTTGCTAAAAGGCACCTAAGACTCTCAGACTATGAGAAACAAGATTCTCTGGCCTGATGAAACCAAGATTGAACTCTTTGACACAGGATTTTTAATGAATTTATTTGCAAATGATGGTGGAAAATAAGTATTTGGTTAATAACAAAGTTTATCTCAATACTTTGTTTTCTACCCTTTGTTGGCAATGACAGAGGTCAAACATTTTCTGTAAGTCTTCACAAGGTTTTCACACACTGTTGCTGATATTTTGGCCCATTCCTCCAGGCAGATCTCCTCTAGAGCAGTGATGTTTTGGGGCTGTTGCTGGGCAACATGGACTTTCAACTCCCTCCAAAGGTTTTCTATGGGGTTGAGATCTGGAGACTGGCCAGGACCTTGAAATGCTTCTTACGAAGCCACTCCTTCGTTGCCCGGGCGGTGTGTTTGGGATCATTGTCATGCTGAAAGACCCAGCCACGTTTCATCTTCAATGCTCTTGCTGATGGAAGGAGGTTTTCACTCAAAATCTCACGATACATGGCCCCATTCATTATTTCCTTTACACGGATCAGTCGTCCTGGTCCCTTTGCAGAAAAACAGCCCCAAAGCATGATGTTTCCACCCCCATGCTTCACAGTAGGTATGGTGTTCTTTGGATGCAACTCAGCATTCTTTGTCCTCCAAACACGACGAGTTGAGTTTTTACCAAAAAGTTCTATTTTGGTTTCATCTGACCATATGACATTCTCCCAATCTTCTTCTGGATCATCCAAATGCTCTCTAGCAAACTACAGACGGGCCTGGACATGTACTGGCTTAAGCAGGGGGACACGTCTGGCACTACAGGATTTGAGTCCCTGGCGGCGTAGTGTGTTACTGATGGTAGGCTTTGTTACTTTGGTCCCAGCTCTCTGCAGGTCATTCACTAGGTCCCCCGTGTGGTTCTGGGATTTTTGCTCACCGTTCTTGTGATCATTTTGACCCCACGGGGTGAGATCTTGCGTGGAGCCCCAGATCGAGGGAGATTATCAGTGGTCTTGTATGTCTTCCATTTCCTAATATTTACTCCCACAGTTGATTTCTTCAAACCAAGCTGCTTACCTATTGCAGATGCAGTCTTCCCAGCCTGGTGCAGGTCTACAATTTTGTTTCAGGTGTTCTTTGACAGCTCTTTGGTCTTGGCCATAGTGGAGTTTAGAGTGTGACTGTTTGAGGTTGTGGACAGGTGTCTTTTATACTGATAACAAGTTCAAACAGGTGCCATTAATACAGGTAGCGAGTGGAGGACAGAGGAGCCTCTTAAAGAAGAAGTTACAGGTCTGTGAGAGCCAGAAATCTTGCTTGTTTGTAGGTAACCAAATACTTATTTTCCACCATAATTTGCAAATAAATTCATTAAAAATCCTACAATGTGATTTTCTGGATTTTTTTTTCTCATTGTCTGTCATAGTTGAAGTGCACCTATGATGAAAATTACAGGCCTCTCTCATCTTTTTAAGTGGGAGAACTTGCACAATTGGTGGCTGACTAAATACCTTTTTGCCCCACTGTACATATAAATACACACATATATATATATATATATATATATATATATATGTATATATGTGTGTATTTATATGTACAGTGGGGCAAAAAGGTATTTAGTCAGCCACCAATTATATATATATATACACACATTTACACACATCTTTTTAAAATATATTTTCCTTACCACCCCCTCCCCCATTCAATGGTGAGAAATGTCCTTGTAGCAAAAACTTAGTGCTTTCCAGGAGCACAAGTACAGGACATCAATAAGCTGCTGCCAAACATTTTAAACCAGCATCAGGACATTTAGTCTGTCAAAGTTCATGTGGGTTTATTGGCATTATGAAGGGCAGCTCAGAACAGCTGAAGATTGATTTTAAAGAACGGATTGGGTCACTACTTGACACCAACAAGCGCTCCATAATATCTGGCCCTCTGCCCTCTCTAAATCGCGGCATTGAACGGTTCAGTAGACTTTTCGCCCTCCATAACTGGCTACGAGACTATTGCAGCTTTATGGGTGTCACATTTATTGACGATTTTGATAGCTTCTGGAAACAAAGCTCATATTTTGAGTTGGATGGGTTCATTTGGGTTCCTGGATCCTTTCAAAGCATTGTACGGCTACATCCATTGGATGTAGTGATCACAATATAGTAGCCATATCTAGGAAAACCAAAGTTCCAAAGGCTGGGCCTAATATAGTGTATAAGAGGTCATACAATACGTTTTGTAGTGATTCCTATGTTGTTAATGTAAAGAATATTTGTTGGTCCGTGGAGTGTAATGACGAGCAATCAGACGCTACACTTGACACATTTACAGTTGAAGTAGGAAGTTTACATACACCTTAGCCAAATACAGTTAAACTCAGTTTTTCATAATTCCTGACATTAAGTCCTTGTAAAAATTCCCTGTCTTAGGTCAGTTAGGATCACCACTTTATTTTAAGACTGTGAAATGCCAGAATAATAGTAATTTTAGCTTTTATTTCTTCTATCACATTCCCAGTGGGTCAGAAGTTTGCATACACTCAATTAGTATTTGGTAACATTGCCTTTAGATTGTTTAACTTGAGTCAAATGTTTCGGGTAGCCTTCCACAAGCTTCCAACAATAAGTTGGGTGAATTTTGGACATTTCCACCTGACATAGCAGGTGAAACTGAGTCAGGTTTGTAGGCCTCCTTGCTCGCACGTGCTTTTTCAGTTCTGCCCACAAAATGTCTATGGGGTTGAAGTCAGGGCTTTGTAATGGCCACTCCAATACCTTGACTGTGTTGTCCTTAAGCCATTTGCCAAAACTTTGGAAGTATTCTTGGGGTCATTGTCCATTTGGAAGACTCATTTGCGACCAAGCTTTAACTTCCTGACTGATGTCTTGAGATGTTTATTCAATATATCCACATAATTTTCCTCCCTCATGATGCCATCTCGTTTTGTGAAGTGCACCAGTCTCTCTTGCAGCAAAGCAGCCCCACAACATGATGCTGCCACCCCCGTGCTTCATGGTTGGGATGGTGTACTTTTGGCTTGCAAGCCACCCCCTTTTTCCTCCAAACATAACAATGGTCATTATGGCCAAACAGTCCTATTTTCAGTTCATCAGACCAGAGGACATTTCTCCGAAAGTACGATCTTTGTCCCCATGTGCTGTTGTAAAGCGTAGTCTGGCTTTTTTATGGCAGTTTTGGAGCAGTGATTTCTTCCTTGCTGTGCGACCTTTCAGGTTACGTCAATATAGGACTTGTTTTACTGTGAATATAGATACTTTTGTACCTGTTTCCTCCAGCATCTTCACAAGGTCCTTTGCTGTTGTTCTGGGATTGATTTGCACTTTTCGCACCAAAGTATGTCTCCTTCCTGAGCTGTACGACGGCTGTGTGGTCCCATGGTGTTTATACTTGCGTACTATTGTTTGTACAGATGAACGTGGTGCCTTCAGGCATTTGGAAATTGCTCCCAAGGATGAACCAGGCCTGTGGAGGTCCACAATTTTTTTCTGAGGTCTTGGCTGATTTCTTATGATTTTGCCATGATGTCAAACAAAGAGGCACTGCGTTTGCAAGTAGGCCTTGAAATACATCCAGAGGCACACCTCTAATTGAGGTACAAGCTGTTCAAAGGCACAGTCAACTTAGTGTATGTAATCTTCTGACCCACTGGAATTGTGATACAGTGAATTATAGGTGAAATAATCTGTCTGAAAACAATTGTTGGAAAAATTACTTGTCATTCACAAAGTAGATGTCTTAACCGACTTGCCAAAACTACAGTTTGTTAACAAGAAATTTGTGGAGTGGTTGAACGAGTTTTAATGACTCCAACCTAAGTGTATGTAACTTCCGACTTCAACTGTATGAAATTGCTTATCTCATTTACTAATAAACATGCACCCATTAAGAAAATGGTTGTATAAACACATAAATTGTAGTGGATTGATGATTAATTGAAAAAATGTTTTGGTTGAGAGGGATGAGGAAAAAGGAATGACAAATAAGTCACTTTGCAGACGTACTGCAAATTGAGAAATCATGTGATTAAACTGAATAAAACGAAGAAACTACACTATGAAACAAAGACAAATGACATGAAGAATGATAGTAAAAAGCTTTGGAGCACCTTAATTTACATTTTGGAATCATATGGCTCATTCATCACAAAACCCACTGATATTGCCAACACTTGAATGAAATGTTCATTGGCAAGATTATCAAACTTAGGCATGACATGCCAGCAACAAACTCTAACAATACACATCCAAGTAGATCTAACCAAATTATGAAAGACAAGCATTGTAATTATTTTTTTTTTTAGAATATTGACATGTTGAATGCACCAAGCTGTCTGTCTAACCTACTGGCACACAGCTCGGACACCCACCCATACCCCACAAGACATGCCACCAGAGGTCTCTTCACGCTCCCCAAGTCCGGAACAGACTATGGGAGTTGCACAGTACTACATAAAGCCATGACTACATGGAACTCTATCCTACATCAAGTAACTCATGCAAGCAGTCAAATTTGATTTAAAAACTGATTAAAAAAATACACCTTATGGAACAGCAGGGACTGTGAAGCAAGACAAACCTAGGCACAGACACATGCATACACACACACGATAACATACGCACTATACACACACATACACATCGATTTTGTGTTGTTGATATGTCGTAGTAGAGTAAGGACCTGAGGGCACATACTTAATGTGTTGTGAAATCCATTGTAATGTTTTTAAAATTGTAGAACTAACTTAATTTTGCTTTACCCCAGTAAGAGTTGCTACTGCAAATGGTGATCCTTAAAAATGTCAATACAAATGTAGTCTTGGTAAGCAACACTAGTGTATATTTGGCCTTGTGTTTTAAGTTATTGTCCTGCTGAAAGGTGAATTTGTCTCCCAGTGTCTGGTTCAGTCTGAAAGCAGACTGAACCAGGTTTTCCTCTAGGATTGTGCATGTGCTTTAGCTCTATTCCATTTATTTTTACCCGAAAATAAAATACCTAGTCCTTGCAGATGACAAGCATTCTCGTAACATGATGCAGCCACCAATATGCTTGAAAATGTGGCGAGTGGTACTCAGTGATGTCTTGAGTTGGATTTGCCCCCAAAATAACACTTTGTATTCAGGATATAAAGGTAATTTCTTTGCCACATTTGTTGCACTTTTACTTTAGTTCCTTATTGCAAACAGGATGCATGTTTTGGAATATTTGTATTCTGTACAGGCTTCCTGGTTTTCACGCTTTCATTTAGGTTACTATTGTGGAGTAACTACAATGCTGTTGATCCATCCTCAGTTTTCTCGTATCACAGCCATTAAACTCTGTAACTGTTTTAAAGTCACCATTGGCCTCATGGTGAAATCCCTGAATGCTTTCCTTCCTCTCCGGCAACTGAGTTAGAAAGGACACTTGTCCAAAGTGTAATTAATAACTTCACCATGCTCAAAGTGATATTCAATGTTTGCATTTTTTTCTACAATTCTACCAATAGGTGCCCTTCTTTGCGAGGCATTAGAAAACCTCCCTGTTCTTTGTAGTTGAATCATTGTTTAAAAGTCACTGCTCGACTGAGAGACCTTACAGATAATTGTATGTGTGGGGTACAGAGATGAGGTAAGCATTTAAAATCACGTTGAACACTATTATTGCACACAGAGTGAGTCCGTGCAACTTGTTATGTGACTTGTTAAGCACATTTTTACTGCTGCTTTTTTATGAATTTATAAACATTTCTAAAAAACATAATTCCACTTTCACATTATGGGGTATTGTGTGTAGGCCAGTGACACACAATCTCAATTGAATCAATTTAAAATGCGGGCTGGAACACAACAAAATGTGGGAAAAGTCAAGGGGTTTGAATACTTTTTTAACACTGTGTTTGAGTGTGTGTGAGTGTTTTATACACCTACGTTTGTGGGCCTTCATTTGTTTATTAGTGTCTGTGTCTGACTGTCTGAGACTTCATTTCTCATTTCTGTGTGCAGTCAGTCTGTTCTTTTGTTTTATTTAGTGTTTGGCTGCGATGCGTGGTTTTGATGAAGAACAGGCTAGCTGAAGGAGGCTGGCTGAGTGAAGTCAAGTCAGTTGTGTGTCTGTGTGTCTGTGCTACTGTTCATAGCTCTTCTATTCCTAACTCAGCCATTGTTATTTAATTACCAAGGCAAAGGAATCCGTAAACTCACTTTAGCTCTTGCACCACTTAAACTCTAGAATAGAATAGTGGCGATATAATAAACTTACTGGGTACCTAACTACTTTGGCTACTTTGACATATGCTTTATCATAGAAACACAGAAGAATGATATCAAGCTGTGCAAAGATGTAGTAAATCTGAAGTTCCCCTCCCCAACTTCTTCCATTCTCCTCTCCTCCCCTCTGCTTTCAGTGGGTGTGCCAGGCTCCCCATCTTACCTGTGTGTGTAATCCAGGGAGATTTGTTCAGATTAGAGGTTTTTAACAGGTTTACTCTGACAGGATTACTAGTCTCGTCAATCCTAAATGCTGCCAGAAACACACATTCATCCATACACTCACACACAACAATGAGAGAGAGGAGATAATGAATGAATGAATGAATGAATGAAAAAGGGAAGGGAAAGAAAAAATAATAACAAATGATGCGGCGAGGAGGAGAGAGGTACTTTACTGAAGACTGGTAATGATTATAGATCAGAGAAGAGAGGTACTTTACTGAAGACTGGTAATGATTATAGATCAGAGAAGAGAGGTACTTTACTGAAGACTGGTAATGATTATAGATCAGAGAAGAGAGGTACTTTACTGAAGACTGGTAATGATTATAGATCAGAGAAGAGAGGTACTTTACTGAAGACTGGTAATGATTATAGATCAGAGAAGAGAGGTACTTTACTGAAGACTGGTAGTGATTATAGATCAGAGAAGAGAGGTACTTTACTGAAGACTGGTAATGATTATAGATCAGAGAAGAGAGGTACTTTACTGAAGACTGGTAATGATTATAGATCAGAGAAGAGAGTTACTTTACAGAAGACTGGTAGTGATTATAGATCAGAGATGAGAGGAGAGGTACTTTACTGAAGACTGGTAGTGATTATAGATCAGAGATGAGAGGAGAGGTACTTTACTGAAGACTGGTAGTGATTATAGATCAGAGATGAGAGGAGAGGTACTTTACTGAAGACTGGTAGTGATTATAAATCAGAGATGAGAGGAGAGGTACTTTACTGAAGACTGGTAGTGATTATAGATCAGAGATGAGAGGAGAGGTACTTTACTGAAGACTGGTAGTGATTATAGATCAGAGATGAGAGGAGAGGTACTTTACTGAAGACTGGTAGTGATTATAGATCAGAGATGAGAGGAGAGGTACTTTACTGAAGACTGGTAGTGATTATAGATCAGAGATGAGAGGAGAGGTACTTTACTGAAGACTGGTAGTGATTATAGATCAGAGATGAGAGGAGAGGTACTTTACTGAAGACTGGTAGTGATTATAGATCAGAGATGAGAGGAGAGGTACTTTACTGAAGACTGGTAGTGATTATAGATCAGAGATGAGAGGAGAGGTACTTTACTGAAAACTGGTAGTGATTATAGATCAGAGATGAGAGGAGAGGTACTTTACTGAAGACTGGTAGTGATTATAGATCAGAGATGAGAGGAGAGGTACTTTACTGAAGACTGGTAGTGATTATAGATCAGAGATGAGAGGAGAGGTACTTTACTGAAGACTGGTAGTGATTATAGATCAGAGATGAGAGGAGAGGTACTTTACTGAAGACTGGTAGTGATTCTAGACCAGTATTCAGACTCCTTGACTTTTTCCATTACAGCCTTATTCTAGACATTGTTGCATTGTAATGTATTGAAAATTAAAAAAAACAGAAATATTACATTTACATAAGTGTTCAGAACCTTTTCTCAGTACTTTGTTGAAACACCTTTGGCAGTCTTGAGTCTTCTTTGGTATGACACTACAAGCCTGTATTTGGGGAGTTTCTCCCATTCTTCTCTGCCGATCCTTTCAAGCTCTGTCAGGTTGGATGGGGAGCACCGCTGGGTTCAAGTCCGTGCTCTGGCTGGCACACTCAAGGACATTCAGAGACTTGTCCCAAAGTCACTCCTGCTATGTCTTGTCTGTGTTCTTAGGGTCCTGTTGGAAGGTGAACCTTCTCCCCAGTCTGAGGTCCTGAGTGTTCTGGAGCAGGTTTTCATCACAGATCTCTCTATACTTTTGCTCCGTTCATCTTTGTCTCGATCCTGACTAGTCTCACAGTCCAAACTTCCATTTAAGAATGATTGAGGACCGTCAATGCTGCAGAAATGTTTTGGTAACCTTCCCCAGATCTGTGCCTCGACACAATCCTGTCTCGGAGCTCTACGGACAATTCCTTCGACCTCATGGCTTGGTTTTTGCTCTGACATGCACTGTCAACTGTGGGACCTGATATAGGTGCAATCATTTGAATTTACCACAGGTGGACTCCAAGTTGTAGAAACATCTCAAGGATGATCATTGAAAACAGGATGTACCTGAGCTCAATATCGAGTCTCATAGCAAAGGGTCTGAATACTTATGTAAATGTAATATTTCTGTTTTTTTAATGTTTTTTTTAATAAATTTGCAATAATTTCTAAAAACCTGTTTTTGCTTTTTCATTATGGGGTATTGTGTTTTTTTAAATCCATTTTTGATTGAGGCTGTAACATAACAACATGTGTAAAAAGGGAAAGGGTCTGAAAACTCTCAGAATGCACAATATGTGCTGCAGTAATGAGTGTGAGCATTGGGAATGGTGCCTGCTGAAAGCCACTGCCATGGCTAATTCATGAGGCCCACTTAAGACAGGGGCCCGTGCCTCGCTGAGATATTATTTATTTATTTTCCTCCCAAATTTTGTGGTATCTAATTGGTAGTTAGTCTTGTCTCATCGCTTGCAACTCCCGTACAGACTCGGGGGAGGTGAAAGTTTGAGAGCCGTGTGTCCTCTGAAACATAACCCAACGAAGCCAAGCCAAGCCGCACTGCTTCTTGACACAATGCCAACTTAACCCGGAAGCCAGCCGCACCAATGTGTCGGAGGAAACACCATGCACCTGGCGACTGTGTCAGCAGGCACTGCGCCCGGCCCGCCACAGAAGTCGCTAGTGCGCGATGGGACAAGGACATCCCTGCCGACCAAACCCTCCGCTAACCCGGGCAATGCTGAGCCAATTGTGCGCCGCCCCGTGTCCCGGTCACAGCTCGAACCCAGAATCTCTAGTGGCACAGCCAGCACTGTGATGCAGTGTCTTAGATCACTGCATCACTCGGGAGGCCTACTTGCTTAGGTATTTAACTAGCCACAAACACACACACACACACACACACACACACACACACACACACACACACACACACACATGCACTACACACAGACACAGACAGGCACACACGAACACACACTCACAAACTCACAGATTGGCAGTGGTGTAAAGTAGTTAAGTAAAACTACTTTAAAGTACTACTTAAGTAGTTGTTTTGGGTATATGGATTTTACTTCACTATTTATATTTTTGCCAACTGTTACTTTTACTTCACTACATTCCTAAAGTAAAGAATGTACTTCTTACTCCATACATTTTCCCTGACACCCAAAAGTACTCGTTACATTTTGACAGCAAAATGGTCCAATTCACACACTTATCAAAAGAACATCCCTGGTCATCCCTACTGCCTCTGGTCTGGCAGACTCACTAAACACAAAATGCTTCATTTGTAAATTATGTCTGAGTGTTGGAGTGTGACCCTGGCTATCTGTCAAAAAAAATAATTGTGCCATCTGGTTCGCTTAATATAAGGAATTTGAAGTGGTTTATACTTTTACTTTTGATACTTATAGTTTGAAGTCGGAAGTTTACATACACTTAGGTTGGAGTCATTAAAACTTTTTCAACCACTCCACAAATTTCTTGCTAACAAACTATGGTTTTGGCAAGTCAGTTAGGACATCTACTTTGTGCATGACTGTCACACCGTGACCTTAGAACTTTTTACGTCTCTATTTTGGTTTGGTCAGGGTGTGATTTGCGTGGGCATTCTATGTTCCTTTTTCTATGTTTTTGTATTTTTTTGTTTTGGCCGGGTATGGTTCTCAATCAGGGACAGCTGTCTATCGTTGTCTCTGATTGGGAACCATACTTATGTAGCTTTTTTCCACAGGGTTTTTGTGGGTAGTTCATTTCTGTTTAGTGTTTTGCACCTTTCAGGGCTGTTTTGGTGATTCCCTTGGTTATTTTGTTATTAGTGTTCAGTTTTAATAAAGTAAGCATGAACACTTGTCAAGCTGCGCTTTGGACCGATGATTCCTCATCTGCCGACGACGAATACCATTACAATGACAAAGGTCATTTTTCAATGTCATGGCTCTAGAAGCTTCTGATAGGCTAATTGGCATCAGTTGAGTCAATTGGACGTGTACCTCTGGATGTATTTCAAGGCCTACCTTCAAACTCAGTGCCTCTTTGCTTGATATCATGGGAAAATATAAAGAAATCAGCCAAGACCTCAGAAAGAAATTGTGGTCCTCCACAAGTCTGGTTCATCCTTGGAAGCAATTTCCAAACACCTGAAGGTGCCACGGTCATCTGTACAAACAATAGTATGCAAGTATAAACACCATGGGACCACGCAGCCCAGGAAGGAGACGCGTTCTGTCTCATAGAGATTAACATACTTTGGTGCGTAAAGTGCAAATCAATCCCAGAACAACAGCAAAGGACCTTGTGAAGATGTTGGAGGAAACAGGAAGATGTTGGAGGAAACAGGTACAAAAGTATCTATATCCACAGTAAAACCAGTCCTATATCGACATAACCTGAAAGGCTGCACAGCAAGGAAGAAGCCACTGCTCCAAAACCGCCATAAAAAGCCAGACTACGGTTTACAACTGCACATGTGGACAAAGATTGTACTTTTTGGAGAAATGTCCTCTGGTCTGATGAAACAAAAATAGAACTCTTTGGCCATAATGACCATTGTTATGTTTGGAGCAAAAAGGGGGAGGCTTGCAAGCCAAAGAACACCATCCCAACCATGAAGCACAGGGGTGGTAGCATCATGTTGTGGGCGTGCTTTGCTGCAGGAGGGACTGGTGCACATCACAAAATAGATGGCATCATGAGGGAGGAAAATAATGTGGGTATATTGAATCAACATCTCAAGACATCAGTCAGGAAGTTACAGCTTGGTCGTAAATTGGTCTTCGAAATGGACAATGACCCCAAGCGTACTTCCAAAGTTGTGGCAAAATGGCTTAAGGACAACAAGTCAAGGTATTGAAGTGGCCATCACAAAGTCCTGACCTCAATCCTATAGAAAATGTGCGGGCAGAACTGAAAAAGCGCATGCGAGCAAGGAGGCCTACAAACCTGACTCAGTTACACCAGCTCTGTCAGGTGGAATGGGACAAAATTCACCCAACTTATTATGGGAAGCTTGTGGAAGGCTACCCAAAATATTTGACTCAAGTTAAACAATTTAAAGGCAATGCTACCAAATACTAATTGAGTGTATGTAAACTTCTGACCCACTGGGAATGTGATAAAAGAAATAAAAGCTGAAATAAATAATTCTCTCTACAATCATTCTGACATTTCACATTCTGAAAATAAAGTGGTGGATCCTAATTGACCTGAGACAGGGAATTTTACTGAGTTTAAATGTATTTGGCTAAAGTGTATGTAAACTTCTGAATTCAACTGTAAGTACATTTGAGCAATTCCATTTACTTTGATACTTAAATATATTTAAAACCAAATACTTTTAATCTTTTACTGGGTGACTTTCACTTTTACTTGAGTCAATAGTCACCATCTATTAAGGTATCTTTACTTTTCCTCAAGTATGACAATTGAGTACTTTTTCCATCACTGCTGATTGACAGGACAGATCTCTGTCTGGGAGGAGAAACACACCAGAGAAACACACCAAATACACATGAGAGAGAATATATATGGGAACAGCAAAAGCAAAGATGTGGCAATTAACCAGAGCTAAAGCGAGAGAGACAGTTAGGATGTGTGATGGAATCACAATAAGAAGGAATGGATAAAGGAAAGGGAACATTTCAGAGAAAAAGAGTGGTTAAGATTGAAAATAAAGTGAGCAAGATAGAATGTGTGTGAGAGAGAGCGAGAGATTGCCATGTCTTCCAGAGAAGGTGACAGAGTGAGAGTTTTTCAGATAGAAAATTATAAAGAATGATAGGGAGAGAGGGAGAGAGACGGTGATGTAGAGGAAGGGGGAGAGAGATGAAGAAGAAGAGGGAGAGAAACGGTGATGTAGAGGAAGAGGGAGAGAGACGATGATGTAGAGGGAGAGAGACGACGAGGAAGAGCGAGGGAGACGACGATGAAGAGGGAGAGAGACGATGAAGAGGAAGAGGGAGAGAGACGATGATGAAGAGCAAGAGTGAGAGAGACTATGATGAAGAGGAAGGAGAGAGACGATGATGAAGAGGGAGAGAGACGATGATGAAGAGGTAAGAGTGTGAGAGACGATGAAGAGGGTGAGAGACGATTACGAAGAGGGAGATAGACGATGAGGAAGAAGAAGAGTGAGAGAGAAGATGATGAAGATGGAGAGAGACGATGATGTAGAAGAAGAGGGAGTGAGACGACGGGGAGAGGGCGAAAGACTACGAGGAAGCGAGAGATAGACGATGATGAAGAGGAAGAGAGAGAGAGACGATGAGGAGGGAGAGCGAGGGAGTGGGAGAGAGATGATGATGAAGAGGAAGGAGAGGGACGATGATAAAGAGGGAGAGAGATGATAAAGAAGAGTGTGAGAGAGGAAGAGGGAGAGACGATGATGAAGAGAAAGAGTGAGAGACGGTGATGAAGAGGGAGAGTGACGATGATGAAGAGGAAGGAGTGAGACTAGACCCGTAACAATGATGAGGAAGAGAGATGATGATGAAGAGGAAGAGAGACGATGATGAAGAGGGAGCGAGACGATGATGAAGGGATACGATGATGAAGAGGACAATGGAGATAGACGATCATGAAGAGGAAGGGGAAGACGGAGAGAGATGATGATGAAGAGGATGAGGGACGATGATGAAGAGGGAGAGACGATGATGAAGAGGAAGCGTGAGAGAGACTATGATGAAGAGGAAGGAGAGAGACGATGATGAAGAGGGAGAGAGACGATGATGAAGAGGTAAGAGTGTGAGAGACGATGAAGAGGGTGAGAGACGATTACGAAGAGGGAGATAGACGATGAGGAAGAAGAAGAGTGAGAGAGAAGATGATGAAGATGGAGAGAGACGATGATGTAGAAGAAGAGGGAGTGAGACGACGGGGAGAGGGCGAAAGACTACGAGGAAGCGAGAGATAGACGATGATGAAGAGGAAGAGAGAGAGAGACGATGAGGAGGGAGAGCGAGGGAGTGGGAGAGAGATGATGATGAAGAGGAAGGAGAGGGACGATGATAAAGAGGGAGAGAGATGATAAAGAAGAGTGTGAGAGAGGAAGAGGGAGAGACGATGATGAAGAGAAAGAGTGAGAGACGGTGATGAAGAGGGAGAGTGACGATGATGAAGAGGAAGGAGTGAGACTAGACCCGTAACAATGATGAGGAAGAGAGATGATGATGAAGAGGAAGAGAGACGATGATGAAGAGGGAGCGAGACGATGATGAAGGGATACGATGATGAAGAGGACAATGGAGATAGACGATCATGAAGAGGAAGGGGAAGACGGAGAGAGATGATGATGAAGAGGATGAGGGACGATGATGAAGAGGGAGAGACGATGATGAAGAGGAAGCGTGAGAGAGACTATGATGAAGAGGAAGGAGAGAGACGATGATGAAGAGGGAGAGAGACGATGATGAAGAGGTAAGAGTGTGAGAGACGATGAAGAGGGTGAGAGACGATTACGAAGAGGGAGATAGACGATGAGGAAGAAGAAGAGTGAGAGAGAAGATGATGAAGATGGAGAGAGACGATGATGTAGAAGAAGAGGGAGTGAGACGACGGGGAGAGGGCGAAAGACTACGAGGAAGCGAGAGATAGACGATGATGAAGAGGAAGAGAGAGAGAGACGATGAGGAGGGAGAGCGAGGGAGTGGGAGAGAGATGATGATGAAGAGGAAGGAGAGGGACGATGATAAAGAGGGAGAGAGATGATAAAGAAGAGTGTGAGAGAGGAAGAGGGAGAGACGATGATGAAGAGAAAGAGTGAGAGACGGTGATGAAGAGGGAGAGTGACGATGATGAAGAGGAAGGAGTGAGACTAGACCCGTAACAATGATGAGGAAGAGAGATGATGATGAAGAGGAAGAGAGACGATGATGAAGAGGGAGCGAGACGATGATGAAGGGATACGATGATGAAGAGGACAATGGAGATAGACGATCATGAAGAGGAAGGGGAAGACGGAGAGAGATGATGATGAAGAGGATGAGGGACGATGATGAAGAGGGAGAGACGATGATGAAGAGGAAGCGTGAGAGACGATGATGAAATGAAAGAGTGTGAGAGACGATAAGGAAGTGGAAGAGGGACAGAGACGATGATGAAGAGGAAGGAGAAAGACTCGTAACAGTGATGATGAAGAGGAAGAGAGACGATGATGAAGAGGAAGAGAGACGATGATAAAGAGGGAGAGGGACGAAGAGGAAGAGAGACGATGATGAAGAGGAAAAAGGAGAGACGATGAAGAGGAAGAAGGAGAGAGATGATGAAGAGGAAGAGGGAGAGAGACGATAATGAAGAGGAAGAGAGACAGAGAGAAAGAGTGTGTCTCAGACCAATTGTCATCACCGTCATGGTCTTCCAGATGACTTACCGGTGATCTGGACTAGACGTGGAGCATCAGCACTAAGACAACCAGGACAGGGTGTCGCTCTCAGTTCACCATGGCGAATGGGGCGCTGTCACACACACAGATCATCAGCTGCCCATTCCCATCTGCCGCTAGTGTTGTCTTAGTGATAGTTCTGTTTTGTCATGCAATGTAGCTCTGGCTCTGGTCCAATGTCCACACTAGTGGATGCTCAGCTAAGACCTACAGTGGGGCAAAAAAGTATTTAGTCAGCCACCAATTGTGCAAATTCTCCCAGTTAAAAAGATGAGAGAGGCCTGTAATTTCATCATAGGTACACTTCAACTATGACAGACAAAATGAGAAAAAGAAAATCCAGAAAATCACATTGTAGGATTTTTAATTTATTGGAAAATAAGTATTTGGTTAACAACAAATCTCAATACTTTGTTATATACCCTTTGTTGGCAATGACAGAGGTCAAACGTTTTCTGTAAGTCTTCACAAGGTTTTCACACACTGTTGCTGGTATTTTGGCCCATTCCTCCATGCAGATCTCCTCTAAAGCAGTGATGTTTTGGGGCTGTTGCTGGGCAACACGGACTTTCAACTCCCTCCAAAGATTTTCTATGGGGTTGAGATCTGGAGACTGGCCAGGCCACTCCAGGACCTTGAAATGCTTCTTACGAAGCCACTCCTTCGTTGCCCAGGCGGTGTGTTTGGGATCATTGTCATGCTGAAAGACCCAGCCATGTTTCATCTTCAATGCCCTTGCTGATGGTAGGCTTTGTTACTTTGTTCCCAGCTCTCTGCAGGTCATTCACTAGGTCCCCCGTGTGGTTCTGGGATTTTTGCTCACCGTTCTTGTGATCATTTTGACCCCACGAGGTGAGATCTTGCGTGGAGCCCCAGATCGAGGGAGATTATCAGTGGTCTTGTATGTCTTCCATTTCCTAATAATTGCTCCCACAGTTGATTTCTTCAAACCAAGCTGCTTACTTATTGCAGATTCAGTCTTCCCAGCCTGGTGCAGGTCTACAATTTTGTTTCTGGTGTCCTTTGACAGCTCTTTGGTCTTGGCCATAGTGGAGTTTGGAGTGTGACAGTTTGAGGTTGTGGACAGGTGTCTTTTATACTGATAACAAGTTCAAACAGGTGCCATTAATACAGGTAACGAGTGGAGGACAGAGGAGCCTCTTAAAGAAGAAGTTACAGGTCTGTGAGAGCCAGAAATCTTGCTTGTTTGAAGGTGACCAAATACTTATTTTCCACCATAATTTGCAAATAAATTCATTAAGATTCCTACAATGTGATTTTCGGTATTTTTTTTCTCATTTTGTCTGTCATAGTTGAAGTGTACCTATGATGAAAATTAGAGGCCTCTCTCATCTTTTTAAGTGGGAGAACTTGCACAATTGGTGGCTGACTAAATACTTTTTTGCCCCACTGTAAGTACTGTTGCCCCAGCTCCATACACGTTTTGCGACCAGGCGGGATGGAATTATTATCTAGTGATGCACCGATGTGACATTTTTGGACGATACCGATATCCGATACTTTCCTTGCCAAAAACCTTGATAAAGATAACCGATATTTCAAAATTTAGGGGCCTTTTTACCATTCTAGTACAGTTAAACAGTTAACACACAGACATAGACGCAGCGGTGTAAGGCACTGCATTTCAGTGCAAGATGTGTCACTACAGTCCCTGATTCGAATCCAGGCTGTATCACATCCGACCGTGATTGGGAGTCTCATAGGGCAGCGCCCGGGGTAGGCCTAATTGTAAATAAGAATTTGTTCTTAACTGACTTGTCTATTTAAATAAAGGTTACATACACACACCACACTGACCAAAGTTATTTTGTTTTACTGGTAAGGTCTAATTTTCCCCTATAGTCTGTTGCGGTGTTAGTTGAATTTCATTCTTGTCACCAGTGATATACTGTAATATACGTTATATTATTGGTTAGATTTTATGTTGTAAAGTTAAAATGCAGTGGTAAACTAAATCCCAAGAATAAAATCTAAATGCAGTGGATGTGTTAAGGCTGCAGCCAGCGGCTGTGCAGATATTCCATTCAAAGTTAATTAACTTAATCTTGAGAGAGAGAGAGAGAGATGCAGAATGAGAGATATTTAAGGAGGAATGGAGTGCATGTGAGTTTGCATGTGCATTTGTTCTGCTCTGTGTGTGGTATTATCTGGGAAGCTGGGACCGAGATGGAGAGGGAGAGAGAAAGTAGAAGAGGGAGAGACAGTGAGAGAGAGAGTCCGTGTGTTAATTCATTCATTGGCAAGATGCAGTAGGCCGCTCGCTCTCCTTTCTCCATATCTCCATCTTCCTCTCCTCTTTCTCTTTCCGTTCCAGTAATGGCTCCATCAGGACAGTGCCAGGCTTGGTCTGTGTGTCAAAGCTGATGGGGCCCTCGATGCCCCCTTTGTCTTACCCTCCTTCCTCTCCTCCCTCTATCCCTCTCTCTTTGATGGAGTCCGTCCAATCATATGGCCCTGGGAGATGAACCGTGACTGATGAAATATCAACCGCATACGAGGATCACGTTGCCACCGCAGTCAGCCTGTGCTGATGTGGTGAGGGGGATGGAGGGAGGAAGAGAGTCGGATTGGTGGGTGGATGGATGGATGGAGATAGATGTAGAGGAGATGGTAGGAGATTAATGAAATGAGTAGGCCATAGGTAGGGGAGTTAAATGTGGACACACACACACACGCGCACACACACTGTAACACTCTTCTTCAGGATCGGTGAGTCCCCTGCAGGATGGTTAAGCTAACGTAGGCCAGTGCGATTAGCATGAGGTTGTAAGTAACAAGAAAATTTCCCAGGACAAAGACATATCTGATATGATATTGGCAGAAAGCTTACATTTTTGTTAATCTAACTGGACTGTCCAATTTAGAGTAGCTATTACAGTGAATTAATACAATACTATTGTTTGAGGAGAGTGCACAGTTTTGAACATGAAAAGTTATTAATAAACAAATTAGGCACATTAGGGCGGGCTTGACGCAACATTATGAACAGAAATGCAATGGTTCATTGGATCATCAAAACTTTGCATATACACTGCTGCCATCTAGTGGCCAACATTTTTATTGCACCTGTGCTGGAATAATGCTAATAATAAAAACACCTCCTCCCAGCTGCCCACTGCACTGAGGATTGGAAACTGTCACCACCGATAAATCCAGTATAATTGAGAATTTCAATAAGCATTTTTCTACGGCTGGCCATGCTTTCCACGGCAACTCGCCCAGGCCTTACCCATTTCTCTTTCTCCCAAATCCAGTCAGCTGATGTTCTGAAAGAGCTGCAAAATCTGGACCCCTACAAATCAGCCGGGCTAGACAATCTGGACCCTTTCTTTCTAAAATTATCTGCCGAAATTGTTGCAACCCCTATTACGAGCCTGTTTAACCTCTCTTTTGTGTCATCTGAGATTCCCAAAGATTGGAAAGCAGCTGCGGTCATCCCCCTCTTCAAAGGGGGGGACCACTCTTGACCCAAACTGCTACAGACCTATATATATTTACATTTACATTTAAGTCATTTGGCAGACGCTCTTATCCAGAGCGACTTACAAATTGGTGAATTCACCTTATATATCCTACCCTACCTTTCTAAGGTCTTCAAAATCCAAGTCAACAACAGATTACTGATCATCTAGAATCCCACCGCACCTTCTCCACTATGCAATCTGGTTTCAGAGCTGGTCATGGGTGCACATCAGCCACGCTTATGGTACTAAACGATATCTTAACCGCCATCGATAAGAAACAATACTGTGCTGCTGTATTCATTGACCTGGCCAAGGCTTTCGACTATGTCAATCACCACATCCTCATCAGCGGACTCATCGGCGGCTTCTTGCAGACTGGCAGCTCTGGCTGCTCCATGCAGACTGGCAGCTCTGGCAGCTCCTTGCAGACTGGCAGCTCCTTGCAGACTGGCAGCTCCTTGCAGATTGGCAGCTCTGGCTGCTCCATGCAGACTGGCAGCTCTGTCAGCTCCTTGCAGACTGGCAGCTCCTTGCAGACTGGCAGCTCCTTGCAGACTGACAGCTCCTTGCAGATTGGCAGCTCTGGCTGCTCCATGCAGACTGGCAGCTCTGGCTGCTCCATGCAGACTGGCAGCTCTAGCTGCTCCATGCAGACTGGCAGCTCTGGCTGCTCCATGCAGACTGGCAGCTCTAAACAGGCGGGAGACTCTGGGAGACTCCGGTCTCTCTAGCCGCCCGGTAATCACAGGAAGTTGACTCAGGTCTCCTACCTGGCTTCACTATACTTCCCGTGAGCTCCCCCCCCCCCCAATACATTTTTGGGGCTGACTCTCGGACTTCCATCCGCGCTCCCTCGTCATACCAGCGCCTCTCCGCTTTCTCCGCCTCCAGCTCTTCTTTGGGGCGGCGATATTCTCCTGGCTGTGCCCAGGGTCCTTTACCGTCCAGTTCGTCCTCCCATGTCCATTCCTCTTTGAGCTGCACCTTGGGGCGGCTACACTCCCATTGGTTTAGCCCAGGGTCCTCTCCCGTCGAGGATTTCTTCCCAAGTCCAGAAGTCCTTATTACGCTGCTCCTGCGGCTACCTAAATATGGTTCCCAATCAGAGACAATGACTAACACCTGCCTCTGATTGAGAACCATATCAGGCCAAACACAGAAACAGACAAACGAGACACACAACATAGAATGCCCACTCAGATCACACCCCGACCAAACAAAACATAGAAACATACAAAGCAAACTATGGTCAGGGTGTGACAATCTTGGCCAGGTCGCAGTTGTAAATGAGAACTTGTTCTCAACTTGCCTAATTGGTTAAACAAAGGTCAAATAAAATAAATAAGAAATACATTATGGCCTTTCTCTTACATTTCAAAGATGATGGTACCAAAAAATGGTTGTTTTTTCTTTGTATTGTCTTTTACCAGATCTATTGTGTTATATTCTCCTACATTCCTTTCACATTTACACAAACTTCAAAGTGTTTCCTTTCAGAAAATGCCTATCCTGGCTTCAGGGCCTGAGCTACAGGCAGTTAGATTTGGGTATGTCATTTTAGGCGAAAATTGAAAAAAAGGGCCCAATCCTTAATCCTTAATACACATCAAAATAAAATACATTTCCATTTGTCACATGCACCGAATACTTAGACCTTACATTGAAATGCTTACTTACAAGCCCTTAACCAACAATGCCGTTTTAAGAAAAATACCCCGCAAAAAATAAATAAAAGTAACAAATAATTCAAGAGCAGCAGTAAAATAACAATAGCCAGCCTATGTACAGGGGGTACCGGTACAGAGTCAATGTGCGGAGGCACCGGTTAGTCAAGATAATTGAGGTAATATGTACAGTACATGTAGGTGGAGTTATTAAAGTAACTATACATAGAAAATAACAGAGAGTAGCAGCAGCATAAAGGAGGGGGAGGAGCAGTGCAAATAGTCTGGGTAGCCATTTGATTAGATATTCAGGAGTCTTATGGCTTGGGGGTAGAAGCTGTTTAGAAGCCTCTTGGACCTGGACTTGGCGCTCTGGTACCGCTTGCCATGCCGTAGCAGAGAGAACAGTCTATGACTAGGGTGGCTGGAGTCTTTGAGGGCCTTCCTCTGACACTGCCTGGTATAGAGGTCCTGAATGGCAGGGCCATACACATTACCCTCTGTAGTGCCTTACCAAGCAGTGATGCAACCCATCAGGATGCTCTCGACAGTGCAGCTGTAGAACCTTTTGAGGCTCTGAGGACCCATGCCAAATCTTTTCAGTCTCCTGAGGGGAATAGGTTTTGTTGTGCCTTCTTCACAACTGTCTTGGTGTGCTTGGACCCTGTTAGTTTGTTGGTGATGTGGACACCAAGGAACTTGAAGCTCTCAACCTGCTCCACTACAGCCCCATCGATGAGAATAGGAGTGTGCTCTGTCCTCCTTTTCCTGTAGTCCACAATTGTTGTTCTTGCACCACATGGTCAGGTCTCTGACCTCCTCCCTATAGGCTGTCTCGTAATTGTCAGTGATCAGGCCTAGCACTGTTGTGTCATCGGCAAACTTAATAATGGTGTTGGAGTCATGCCTGGCCGTGCAGTCATGGGTGAACAGGGAGTACAGGAGGGGACTGAGCACGCACCCCTGAGGTGCCCCTGTGTTGAGGATCAGCGTGGCGGATGTGTTTTTACCTACCCTTACCACCTGGGGGCGGCCCGTCAGAAAGTCCAGGATCCAGTTGCAGAGGGAGGTGTTCAGTCCCAGGGTCCTTAGCTTCGTGATGAGCTTTGAGGACACTATGGTGTTGAACGCTGAGCTGTAGTCAATGAATAGCATTCTCACATAGGTGTTCCTTTTGTACCTGATGTGAAAGGGCAGTGCGGAGTGTAATAAAGATTGCATCATCTGTGGATCTTTTGGGGCGGTATGCAAATTTCAGTGGGTCTAGGGTTTCTAGGGTTTCTGGGATAATGGTGTTGATGTGAGCCATGACCAGCATTTCAATGCATTTCATGGCTACATATGTGAGTGCTACGGGTCAGTAGTCATTTAGGCAGGTTACCTTAGTGTTCTTGGGCACAGGGACTATGGTGGTCTGCTTGAAACATGTTGTTATTATAGACTCAGCCAGAGAGAGGTTGAAAATGTCAGTGAAGACACTTGCCAGTTGGTCAGCACATGTTCGGAGTGCACGTCCTGGTAATCCGTCTGGCCCTGCGGCCTTGTGAATGTTGACCTGTTTAAAGGTCTTACTCACATCGGCTGCAGAGAGCGTGATCACACAGTCTGGAGCAGCTGATGCTCTCATGCATGTTTCAGTGTTACTTGCCTCGAAGCGAGCATAGAAGTTATTTAGCTCGTCTGGTAGGCTCTTGTCACTGGGAAGCTCTCGGCTGTGCTTCCCTTTGTAGTCTGTAATAGTTTGCAAGCCCTGCCACATCCGATGAGCGTCGGAGCCGGTGTAGTACGATTTGATCTTAGTCCTGTATTGACGCTTTGCCTGTTTGATGGTTCGTCGGAGGGCTTCCGGGTTAGAGTCCCGCTCCTTGAAAGTTGCAAGCTCTATCCTTTAGCTCAGTGCAGATGTTGCCTGTGATCCTTGGCTTCTGGTTGGGGTATGTATGTACGGTCACTGTGGGGATGACGTCATCGATGCACTTATTGATGAAGCCAGTGACTGATGTGGTCTACTCCTCAATGCCATCGGAGGAATCCCGGAACATATTCCAGTCTGTGCTAGCAAAACAGTCCTGTAGCTTTGCATCTGCTTCATCTGACCGTATGTTGTGCTGAGATGTTTTCCACTTGATTCTTACACACTGTCCATTACCATCAGAATGCAACACGGATCTTATTTCAGCACTGTTCATTAGCTTCAGAATGCAACACGGATCTTATTTCAGCACTGTTCATTAGCTTCAGAATGCAACACGAATCTTATTTCATCACTGTTCATTAGCTTCAGAGTGCAACAAGGATCTTATTTCATCACTGTTCATTAGCTTCAGAATGAAACACAGATATTATTTAATCACTGTTCATTAGCTTCAGAATGCAACACGGATCTTATTTCAGCACTGTCCATTAGCTTCAGAATGCAACATGGATCTTATTTCTTCTCTTTACATTCTTAACTCAATACTATAAAGCTGGAAGTTAGTATTTTCAAACAGAGTGCAAGGTTTCCCCCAAAAGACAAACTCATGGCAGATCAGGCTAATGGACTAATTGTTCCCAGATCATCCTGACCAAGCAAAGCAATGGCAGATCAACCAGGCAGACGAATCAATCCCGCATCAGGCAGACAGACGGACAGAGAGATGACGAATCAATATCAAATCAGGCCAGATACTCAAAACTATTATTGTCACGCAAACAATCTCTCTCTCTGTCTGTAAGATGAGATGGTAGGCCTATTACATTTAATTTAGTCATATAGTATTTTCTTTGTGTAGGGTGTATATTTCATCTGATTAGTGTGTAACAGGGTTTAATTGGTTTGTCCATTGGTGAGGATCATGTATCTTATATGAAGGTCTGTGCTTTGCTTTGGTGTCATGTTCTCAGGGAGACATTGATGTGATGCAATTTGTTGATTGGATGAATTTCATAACGTTAGCACTCTAAAGTCATCAGTGTGACTTTGTAGCTGCCGCAGCACTGGGCTGGGGGCTTAGCGGCACAATAGAAGAAGTGGTCTGATGACACAACCAGTCTATTGAGATTAAAGGCTGTCTGTCCAGCCCGCTCAATCAGAGCCCCTCGATCGATTTGCTCCGGGAGCCATGTCTTACTCACCCCTCATCCTCTCTCTCCTCTTCCCTCTCTCACTCTCTCTCCTCTCTCTCTCATCTCTCCTCCCTCTATCATTGTTGGAGAATCACAGCCCTGGCCAAGGAGAATGAGACAATGTTCCCTATCGATTAACCAAGTGGCCCTGTACCAGGAGGGGACTGCAGGATAGATAGGCTGCCTATAGGGTGTGTGTGTGGTGTGTGATGGGTGGGTGGGTTTGGGTTTGTGTGTAGACATTCTGTACTGAACTGTTTCATCACTAAGTGCAAATGTGTTGTCTATGTGTGTCAACTCAAATTCAGGACAAAACAGACTGCATTTGCAATCTTGCTCCTTGGCCTGTATTCTGAGAGAAGCAGAGGAAACCAGGTCCGTGTTCAATAAAGGTTGCTTGTAGACATGTAGACAGGCTGTGCTGAGACACTGTTTCATAATGCATGAGGATGACAGGACGGGCGGAGCAGGCACACATCCCTCACATCAAATGGGCTGATACAAGATAGTGTGGAAAGACAGAGAGAGAGAGGAGGAGGCAGGAAGACAGGTTGAGCAAGAATTGGGAAGCACTTGGAGAATCATATTTATGTGGCTTAATGAATAATTGTGGTATATACATAGCCTGCAAATGAATGCTTAAAGTAAAGGTATAGAAAAACATGTTAACATCAAATTGTAACACAGATACATACAGTAGATAAGTATTCAGTGTATAGAATTGTATCTGATATGTGCATTAATGTTGTATTGGTGTGTGTTGATGTGTTTTGATGTTGTATTGATGTTTATAAATGTGTATTTCTGTTATATTGATTCTCTATTGTTCTTGTGTTGATGTTGTATTGATGGTGTATTGTTTTTGTGTTGATGTGTATTGATGCTGTATTGTTCTTGTATTGTTCTTGTATTGATGTTATATTGTCCTTGTATTGATGTTATATTGTTCTTGTGTTGATGTTGTATTGTTCTTGTATTGATGTTATATTGTTATTTTATTGATGTTGTATTGTTCTTGTATTGATGTTGTATTGTTCTTGTATTGATGTTGTATTGTTCTTGTATTGATGTTATATTGTTCTTGTATTGATGTTGTATTGTTCTTGTATTGATGTTATATCATTATTTTATTGATGTTGTATTGTTCTCGTATTGATGTTATATTGTTATTTTATTGATGTTGTATTGTTCTTGTATTGATGTTGTATTATTCTTTTATTGGTGTTGTATTGTTCTTGTATTGATGTTGTATTGATGTTATATTGATGTTTTTTTGTTCTTGTATTGATGTTGTATTATTCTTGTATTGATGTTGTATTGTTCTTGTATTGATGTTATATTGTTATTTTATTGGTGTTGTATTGTTCTTGTATTGATGTTGTATTGATGTTGTATTGATGTTGTATTGATGTTGTATTGTTCTTGTATTGATGTTCTTTTGGTGTTGTATTGATGTTGTATTGTTTGTGTGTTGATGTGTATTGCTGTTGTATTGTTCTTGTATTGGTGTTGTATTGATGTTATATTGTTATTGTGTTGATGTGTATTTGTGTTTTATTGGTGTTGATGTTGTATTGTTCTTCCGTTGATGTGTATTGGTCTTGTATTGATGTTGTGTTGATGTTGTATTGTTCTTGTGTTGATGTGTATTGGTCTTGTATTGGTGTTGTATTGGTATTGTATTGGTGTTGTATTGATATTGTATTGGTGTTGTATTGATGTTGTGTTGATGTTGTATTGGTGTTGTGTTGATGTTGTATTGGTGTTGTGTTGATGTTGTATTGTTCTTGTGTTGATGTGTATTGGTCTTGTATTGGTGTTGTATTGATATTGTATTGGTGTTGTATTGATGTTGTGTTGATGTTGTATTGGTGTTGTGTTGATGTGTATTGTTCTTGTGTTGATGTGTATTGGTGTTGTGTTGATGTGTATTGTTCTTGTGTTGATGTGTATTGGTCTTGTGTTGATGTGTATTGTTCTTGTGTTGATGTGTATTGGTGTTGTATTGATGTTGTGTTGATGTTGTATTGATGTTGTGTTGATGTGTATTGGTGTTGTGTTGATGTGTATTGTTCTTGTGTTGATGTGTATTGGTGTTGTGTTGATGTGTATTGTTCTTGTGTTGATGTGTATTGGTGTTGTATTGATGTTGTGTTGATGTTGTATTGGTGTTATGTTGATGTGTATTGGTGTTGTGTTGATGTGTATTGTTCTTGTGTTGATGTGTATTGGTGTTGTATTGATGTTGTGTTGATGTTGTATTGATGTTGTGTTGATGTTGTATTGTTCTTGTGTTGATGTGTATTGGTCTTGTATTGGTGTTGTATTGATATTGTATTGGTGTTGTATTGATGTTGTGCTGATGTTGTATTGATGTTGTGTTGATGTTGTATTGGTGTTGTGTTGATGTGTATTGGTGTTGTGTTGATGTGTATTGTTCTTGTGTTGATGTGTATTGGTGTTGTATTGATGTTGTGTTGATGTTGTATTGATGTTGTGTTGATGTTGTATTGTTCTTGTGTTGATGTGTATTGGTCTTGTATTGGTGTTGTATTGATATTGTATTGGTGTTGTATTGATGTTGTGTTGATGTTGTATTGATGTTGTGTTGATGTGTATTGATGTTGTGTTGATGTTGTATTGATGTTGTGTTGATGTGTATTGTTCTTGTGTTGATGTGTATTGGTCTTGTATTGGGTTTGTATTGATATTATATTGGTGTTGTATTGATGTTGTGTTGATGTTGTATTGGTGTTGTGTTGATGTGTATTGGTGTTGTGTTGATGTGTATTGTTCTTGTGTTGATGTGTATTGTTCTTGTGTTGATGTGTATTGGTCTTGTATTGGTGTTGTATTGATATTGTATTGGTGTTGTATTGATGTTGTGTTGATGTTGTATTGGTGTTGTGTTGATGTGTATTGTTCTTGTGTTGATGTGTATTGGTCTTGTATTGGTGTTGTATTGATATTGTATTGGTGTTGTATTGATGTTGTGTTGATGTTGTATTGGTGTTGTGTTGATGTGTATTGGTGTTGTGTTGATGTGTATTGTTCTTGTGTTGATGTGTATTGGTGTTGTATTGATGTTGTGTTGATGTTGTATTGATGTTGTGTTGATGTTGTATTGTTCTTGTGTTGATGTGTATTGTTCTTGTGTTGATGTGTATTGTTCTTGTGTTGATGTGTATTGGTCTTGTATTGGTGTTGTATTGATATTGTATTGGTGTTGTATTGATGTTGTGTTGATGTTGTATTGGTGTTGTGTTGATGTGTATTGTTCTTGTGTTGATGTGTATTGGTCTTGTATTGGTGTTGTATTGATATTGTATTGGTGTTGTATTGATGTTGTGTTGATGTTGTATTGGTGTTGTGTTGATGTGTATTGGTGTTGTGTTGATGTGTATTGTTCTTGTGTTGATGTGTATTGGTGTTGTATTGATGTTGTGTTGATGTTGTATTGATGTTGTGTTGATGTGTATTGGTGTTGTGTTGATGTGTATTGTTCTTGTGTTGATGTGTATTGGTGTTGTGTTGATGTGTATTGTTCTTGTGTTGATGTGTATTGGTGTTGTATTGATGTTGTGTTGATGTTGTATTGGTGTTGTGTTGATGTGTATTGGTGTTGTGTTGATGTGTATTGTTCTTGTGTTGATGTGTATTGGTGTTGTATTGATGTTGTGTTGATGTTGTATTGATGTTGTGTTGATGTTGTATTGTTCTTGTGTTGATGTGTATTGGTCTTGTATTGGTGTTGTATTGATATTGTATTGGTGTTGTATTGATGTTGTGCTGATGTTGTATTGATGTTGTGTTGATGTTGTATTGGTGTTGTGTTGATGTGTATTGGTGTTGTGTTGATGTGTATTGTTCTTGTGTTGATGTGTATTGGTGTTGTATTGATGTTGTGTTGATGTTGTATTGATGTTGTGTTGATGTTGTATTGTTCTTGTGTTGATGTGTATTGGTCTTGTATTGGTGTTGTATTGATATTGTATTGGTGTTGTATTGATGTTGTGTTGAGGTTGTATTGATGTTGTGTTGATGTGTATTGATGTTGTGTTGATGTTGTATTGATGTTGTGTTGATGTGTATTGTTCTTGTGTTGATGTGTATTGGTCTTGTATTGGGTTTGTATTGATATTATATTGGTGTTGTATTGATGTTGTGTTGATGTTGTATTGGTGTTGTGTTGATGTGTATTGGTGTTGTGTTGATATGTATTGTTCTTGTGTTGATGTGTATTGTTCTTGTGTTGATGTGTATTGGTCTTGTATTGGTGTTGTATTGATATTGTATTGGTGTTGTATTGATGTTGTGTTGATGTTGTATTGGTGTTGTGTTGATGTGTATTGTTCTTGTGTTGATGTGTATTGGTCTTGTATTGGTGTTGTATTGATATTGTATTGGTGTTGTATTGATGTTGTGTTGATGTTGTATTGGTGTTGTGTTGATGTGTATTGGTGTTGTGTTGATGTGTATTGTTCTTGTGTTGATGTGTATTGTTCTTGTGTTGATGTGTATTGGTCTTGTATTGGTGTTGTATTGATATTGTATTGGTGTTGTATTGATGTTGTGTTGATGTGTATTGGTGTTGTGTTGATGTGTATTGTTCTTGTTTTGATGTGTATTGGTGGTGTGTTGATGTGTATTGATGTTGTGTTGATGTGTATTGGTGTTGTGTTGATGTGTATTGTTCTTGTGTTGATGTGTATTGTTCTTGTGTTGATGTGTATTGGTCTTGTATTGGTGTTGTATTGATATTGTATTGGTGTTGTATTGATGTTGTGTTGATGTTGTATTGGTGTTGTGTTGATGTGTATTGTTCTTGTGTTGATGTGTATTGGTCTTGTATTGGTGTTGTATTGATATTGTATTGGTGTTGTAGTGATGTTGTGTTGATGTTGTATTGGTGTTGTGTTGATGTGTATTGGTGTTGTGTTGATGTGTATTGTTCTTGTGTTGATGTGTATTGGTGGTGTGTTGATGTGTATTGATGTTGTGTTGATGTGTATTGGTGTTGTGTTGATGTGTATTGTTCTTGTGTTGATGTGTATTGTTCTTGTGTTGATGTGTATTGGTCTTGTATTGGTGTTGTATTGATGTTGTGTTGATGTGTATTGGTGTTGTGTTGATGTGTATTGTTCTTGTGTTGATGTGTATTGGTGGTGTGTTGATGTGTATTGATGTTGTGTTGATGTGTATTGGTGTTGTGTTGATGTGTATTGTTCTTGTGTTGATGTGTATTGGTCTTGTATTGGTGTTGTATTGATATTGTATTGGTGTTGTATTGATGTTGTGTTGATGTTGTATTGGTGTTGTGTTGATGTGTATTGTTCTTGTGTTGATGTGTATTGGTGTTGTGTTGATGTGTATTGATGTTGTGTTGATGTGTATTGGTGTTGTGTTGATGTGTATTGTTCTTGTGTTGATGTGTATTGGTCTTGTATTGGTGTTGTATTGGTGTGTATACAGGGCTCATCTGTAAAATAGTCCTTGGTCTCAGCATAACTCTGTCAAAATAAAGTTTAAATAAATACTCAAACACTGTTAAACAATAACAATTAATAGAAATATTTACCCTCTGCAGACTGCACTACCATGACAACTTCCCTAATGCTCTCTCTCGGTGTCGATGTAAAACAAGCACCTAGGAACGTGACCCTGCATTTTAAGTGCTCATCTGTCGGGGACGCACTCGGGTGCACTTGTAAAAATGGACCACCTGCTTGCTTCTCAAAAAGTAAAAGAAAATGAATTTAAGCTAAATACTACCGAGTAACTCCCTTTGTCAACTAACCATGTGACAGGCGTTACAGATTAATATTGTTATTAAATTGGGGTAGTTAAGTTTGTGGTTAGAAGCTTTTTATTAATTGTCAAAACTCTATCTCCCTGGGTGATATTTGGGGAGGGTTAGCTGTTGAAATGGAATAATGGGGTTTAGCCCTGAGTAGGGTGTGTGTGTTCTGTGTCCTGTGTGTGCATGTGCTTAGGTGTGACCATGTGTATGTTGTATGTTTTTGGGAATGCTCCCCCAATTTTGTGTGTGTGTGTGTGTGTGTGTGTGTGTGTGTGTGTGTGTGTGTGTGTGTGTGTGTGTGTGTGTGTGTGTGTGTGTGTGTGTGTGTGTGTGTGTGTGGGTGCGTGTGCGTGTGCGTGCGTGCGTGCGCGTGTGTGTGCGTGTGTGTGTATGTGCGTGTGTGTGCGTGTGTGCGTGCGTGCGTGAGTGCGTGGGTGGGTGCAGGCTTCACTGTTAACCCACACATCTGGGAGCACAGAGGAGATCTGAGAAAGTTTTACAGTTCTTTGGTAACATTTCCGAGGGTCTGTGTTTGTGTGTGTGTTACATCTGACAGCTTGTCACAGTGGTATGTTTAGGATGTACGGAAGCTTGTAGCTGCTGCCTGTCGAGTCTAACATGGTCTAGTGTTGTACAGGGTGGTCCGCCGTCATACAGTGATCCTAGGCAGGGCTACAGAGGCACAGAACAGTACAGACTTGTGTTCCTTATCCACATGAACCTAAAGGGACATTAAACTTTCAGATCAAAGTTTGTCAGATGTCTAATGTTAAGATGTCCCACGACATTGGTTGTGTAGATCTAGCTATATGCCTCTACCCCCCAAAAATAGAAAGGGTCAACACAAATTAAAAGCAGGAAAACCAGGTAATTAGATGGTGCTAATCTTTTCCATTCATTTGGGGTAGAGGCACATAGCTGGACCTACACAACCAATGTGATGGGACGTGGTTTCATCTTGGCACGAGTCCACTTTTGAGGTTAAAAATAATTGGACACATTTTCATTCATAAGTGTAATGTCACTTTATTAAAACATGCAATGAGGAAGGGATGAGTAACTCCCCAGATAATATGAATCACTTTGAGATGGAATTAAAGTGCTATACCATTATCTTTCATCTCTAAACTGACCTTCCACATCTTAATGGCACATTAGGGGAAAACACTTTACTATTTGTTGAAACCCAGTGAAACCGATAGCTTAAGGGGTGGTAGGGTAAGAATGGATCTCTTTGTGTCTAATCAAGGGCCTGCCCATGGTGCGTGTATCGTCCATTTACCAGATGGGGAAAAGGGGTTTAGCACTAGGGGAAAGAACCACATAATGTTAATTGTGCATGTGATGTGGTGCGTCATCAAGCCTATCTCCCGGGCACAGCTGAGATTCATAAAGCTTATCAACCAATTAGAAAGACGGCAGCTATTGGATTTGAATGTTAACACAGCGTTCAATGGCAACGATTTTTGCATATCTCAATTTGGCAGAATTTGACCCTAATCAACCCCAATTGTTTTCTTTTATAAGCATAGATTTCAATGTGTTCTCAGAGTACATTGTGGACATCATTGTCTAGCTTGTTCACCTCCAGCAATAGCTGTATCTTATGAGTCACAATGTAAATGACTTAGGCGACTATTTCAGTCTAGCGAAAGACTGTGTATCTCTCTGAATCCATTGCACGTGGGGTTATTGTAAGATTTGAATGGGCAAACAGATCTTAGGACTTGTGCTGCCGGAGGGCCGTCTTTTATTGGATGAAACGATGAGAAGTGCGTTGAGTTCAGGGGCATTGTTCTCCTGGTGTAGTAGTTGCTGCCTGCTGTATGGCTGCTCTAGTCAGTGTGTTGTTATTTTTCCTGTGTGGTGATTTGTTGTGTAGAGGCTGTGGGCTCATATTACCCATACCCCTTTTCATCACGGTGTGTTTATATAAGTTACACTGTGTCTCTGTCTCATCCAAAAAGTGTGTGTGTTTTGTGTGTGTGCGCTTGAGGTTCATATGTTTGGTTCCCATAGGCATAGCTAATCGAGTCACTCACTTCCTGGAGGACATGTGTTAGTAAATGGGGATAGATTATCATATGACTGGCTTGTTTTGATAACCGATGGACCGTGTCTGTCTGTCTGTCTGTGTGTCTGTGTGTCTGTCTGTCTTTCAACATCTCATTGATATCCAGTGACAAATACAACCTCATGTTCTTCTCCTAATCTGAATCAGGAGCCACTAATCCACCTCCAGCTGCTCCTCTTACAAGAGGACAGAGGAACTGGATTACTGCCCCGCTTAGAAGAGAAGGTTATGGTTTCCATATATACTGACTCAAACGACAATAGAGTTCCTACGTTATGAATTCAGATGCAGAACATGTGTCCGAGTTATGCTAGATGTGTCTTCACTGGCTGTACTCAGGCCTGAATGTTAATGAAATATGTGTACGTTGTTCGAATTCCCACTGTGTGATGTCAAGAAGAATAGGCTCTGGTATGAATGTGGATCATGCGTTGATGCTGGAGTGTGTGTGTGTGTGTGTGTGTGTGTGTGTGTGTGTGTGTGTGTGTGTGTGTGTGTGTGTGTGTGTGTGTGTGTGTGTGTGTGTGTGTGTGTGTGTGTGTGTGTGTGTGTGTGTGTGTGTGTGTGTGTGTGTGTGTGTGTAGTGCGAGTGCAGTGCCTTTGTGCATCCGCGTATGTGAATTTGTGCGTGTGGGTGTATGTGTGTGTGTGTGTGTGTGTGTGTGTGTATGTTTGGGTTTGTGAATCTAACCGCACCCCCCGTCACTCTCCTCTTCCTCTCCAGATGGCGGACGAAGCAGAATTTGGATTACTGCTTTCTCATGATGTACGCCCAGTCTAAAGGGACCTACTATGTGCAGGTACAAAACCTCAATCTTCCAGTATGCATCTGTTTACTGTTTTAGGAAATTAGTACATTCTGCAGTGTAAAATGAGAATCTGGAAGTGTGTAAACACTATGAACTGTTTGTTCTGGGAATAATAGTTGTCCGTGCTTGGAACTACGTTGCTCACAGGGCAGCCATTGCACATAACCTTCGAGCAGGTGGCACTCCACTTCACTTCATTTTCCACGCAAGGCCTATCGTGAGGGTGACATGCCATAAATTAGCCTCATTCGTCTCCCACAGTCGGGGCTGCATTCGTGAGACCCGATGAACGCTTGCGTTTTGACATTAACACCCGATGCGGTTGTGTATTTTGACAGTGCTACTCGCTCTGAACTTCAAGGAGGTTCTCCTCTGGTGAAGGGAAGGGTAATTACTTCCACGTTAGTTCCCAGCCGGGGAAGGAAGTGGAAAGATGCAAACTCTGTTAGGCACATGCAGATTTGGAGGGAGCGTTGTGATTAGGTTGGGATTTGGTTACCGTCTTTCTGCTGCTGTAAAACATCAGCCGTCTCTCATTCCTACCCATAATGTAGGAGGATATGTTGACACACCACTCTGCCTCCATCGAAGAGTCTTCGGAACAAGAAGACAATCTGTATCCATTGAAGACGAGACTGAGGGAATGCCACGCATGTGTAGCATATGGCTCAGGCGCCAATGCTTGTTCCATGTGACATTGTGTGCTTTGATGAGAGCACAGAAACATTTGGTTCTGTGTTGCTCTGACATATTGTCTGAATGACTCCTGTCCCCTGGAGAGATGTGTTCTGATCTCATTCACAATGTGCCTTTGTACTCCTTAGAGATAACAGGACACCATGTTAAAATAGCAGTAAAATCAGGCGCTACTCACCTTTCAACGTCCCTTTTCTACTTTTAAAACCTAGATCTTCCATATTCATTGAAATTGACAGTGTAGAATATATTAAAACAGACTGGTTCAAACACAGGTTTAAATCAACACATGTAACGGCTGCTTGAACAAACTGCCGCTCCTCATTACCGGGCAGACTTGAGCCACTGGGATAGAAACTGATGGAAACAGCCATGTTTATTCCGCCACCGGCTGGGGATAGGGTAACGGCCATCTGTTGCAGCCCAATGTATCACCCTGGCGTGGCATGCGACTCACAAAACATGTATCCGGGCTGTCTCCACCTCGGTCTCCACTCACGGCGGGAGAAGAGGGGTGAGAGGGAAGCAGGGTGAGATGGGAAGTGGCAGGAGTTGCGTGGGACCAGTTTTGGAGCCTCGCCTCAGAAAGGAGAGGAGAAGAGCGCATGTGACAGTTTATTTCTTCAGAATCACCTCATCTGTTTTGTGACACACAGAGCAGCTGTCACTCCTCTCACCACGGCAGGCTGTCCAGATGTCTTTTTTATTTATTTTATTTATTTTTATTCATGTTAATTAGTTGCAGTTGACTGGGAGGTCTTTGGTAGTTGTGTGTTTCATCTCCTGTTTAAGTCTACTGACTCATTTGAAGCTAATTTTAAAGATTTTTTGTAAGAGGATAAAGGACATAGTTTTTATTGGTTTAGAGTATACAAATGAAGCAATTAAGTCATTTTAATTGGAAATACAGTACCAGTCAAAAGTTTGGACACACCTACTCATTAAAAGGTTTTTCTTTATTTTTGCAATTTTCTACATTGTATACTAATACTGAAGATATCAAAACTATGGAATAACATATATGGAATCATGTAGTAACCAAAAAAGTTTGCCTTGCCTTGATTTGCACACTCTTGGCATTCTCTCAACCAGCTTCACCTGGAATGCTTTTCCAACAGTCTTGAAGGAGTTCACACATATGCTGAGTACTTGCTGGCAACTCACCCCAAACCATCTCAAATGGGTTGAGATCAGGTGATTGTGGAGGCCAGGTCATCTGATGCAGCACACCATGACTCTCCTTCTTGGTTAAATAGCCCGTACACAGCCTGGAGGTGTGTTGGGTCATTGTCCTGTTGGTTAAGTGTGCCTTGAATTCTAAATAAATCACTGACATTGTCTCCAGCAAAGCACCCCCACACCATAACACCTCCTCCTCCATGCTTCACGGTGGTAACCACACATGCAGAGATCATCTGTTCACCTATGTGTCTCACAAAGACACGGCAGTTGGAACCAAAAATCTCTGATTTGGACTCATCAGACCAAAGGACAGATTTCCACCTGTCTAATGTCCATTGCTCGTATTTCTTGGCCCAAGCAAGTCTCTTCTTCTTATTGGTGTCCTTTAGTAGTGTTTTCTTTTTTTGCAGCGATTTGAGCATAAAGGCCTGATTCATGCAGTCTCCTCTGAACAGTTGATGTTGAGATGTGTCTGTAACTTGAACTCTGAGAAGCATTTATTTGGACTGCACTTTCTGAGGCTGGCAACTCTAATGAACGTATCCTCTGTAGCAGAGGTAACTCTGGGTCTTTTTTCCTGTGTCGGTCTTCATGAGAGTCAGTTTCATCATAGCAATTGATGGTTTTTGCGACTGCACTTGAAGAGTGTCTTAAAGATAGACTGTCGTTTCTCTTTGCTTATTTGAGCTGTTTTTGACATAATATGGACTTGGTCTTTTATCAAATAGGGCATTCTTCTGTATACCAACCCTGCCTTGTCACAAAACAACTGATTGGTTCACACTCGTTAAGAAGTAAATACATTCCACAAATGAACTTTTAACAAGACACACCTGTTAATTGAAATGCATTCCAGGTGACTACCTCATGAAGCTGGTTGAGAAAATGCCAAGAGTGTGCAAAGCTGTCATCAGGGCAAAGGGTGTCGATTTGAAGAATCTCAAATATAAAATATATTTTGATTTGTTTTATACTTTTTTTGGTTACCTCATGATTCCATATATGTTATTCCATAGTTTTGATGTCTTCACAATTATTCTACAATGTAGAAAATATATATTTTTAAAATATATATATATATTTTTGAATGAGTAGGTGTGTCCAAACTTTTGACTGGTGCTGTATACTGTACGCTGAACCGTACAATGTGTATTACATAATTTCACGCTGTCATCTATTTTCTGTAATGCTTTTGACCCCTTCCGGAGTTTTCAATTATTCAGAAGTACAGGCCAGATGTTTGCAATCAAAAAAAGCCATTGCTACAAATTACACCTATTAGTATTTAATCAAATGTAATGACTGGGAATTGTAACGTTAATTCCCCTTAATAAAGGAAATAAATGTTTAACTCTTTTCCTACCCTTTTCTCTCCCTCAGCTGGAGGATGACATTGTTGCGCGTCCAAATTACTTCACCACGATGAAGAACTTTGCCCTGCAGCAGCCTTCTGAGGAGTGGATGATCTTGGAGTTCTCCCAGCTGGGCTTCATCGGTAAGCCACAGCCTGTGCCAAAAGAGCTAGCCTAGCGCTATTGTTGATAGTGTGAGTTAAAGAGCAACGACTCAGGGTGTTTTTCACATTTGGTCCCTTTCAGACAATTTTTTTGGTTCGCTTAATTTTTGTGCAGTGTGAACACTTCAAAGGAACTCAGACCCCTCAAATGGCCCCCGAAGTGAACCGAGCTGAAACCATCTCGAGAGGTGGTCTGAGGGCTGTTTGCTTGAATTCCGTGGTCCGGTTCCCTTTTTTAGGACCATGTGAACGCTAAGCTCACCAAGTTCGCTTGTTATTTTCCCTCCACCACACACTAGACTACTGCAACAACGTTTCCCTTGCCATAACCCCTCACATTGGTGCCACAAAAGAGAGACAATGATAATATGCAGGTTCGGTAGAAAAAAATGTGTCCTGTTTTTGGATATTGATTAGCGATTGTTAAGGACGCACAGAAATTCCTAAATTAGGTTTTAGTTTAGATTATTTGTTTGCAGTATGTGATCTATTGGCTAAGATACCTTCATAAGCTATTTATTGATTGTGGGGTTTGAAAAGTGTGAGAAGACAAGAAATTTGGTGAGAATCACAACATAGATTACAAAATAGTTTCTAGTTCTTGAAGGGGCAGTACAGCAGCATACCTTGGGTATACAATTTTCAATTACATCATTATTTATTCTGCAGTTATTCTATTGCAATTTATTATTTTACCAATAAAATGCACATGTTAATAGTGTCTTCTGAATACAATTATTATGTCTCATATTTTAACTAAATGCAATCTATTAGCTTCCAAAATGTAAGTAGGTACAGTACCAGTCAAATGTTGGAACACACCTACTCATTCAAGGGTTTTTCTTTATTTTTACTGTTTTCTACATTGTAGAATAATAGTGAAGACATCAAAACTATGAAATAACACATATGAAATCATGTAGTAACCAAAAAAGTGTTCAACAAATCAAAGTAGATTTTATATTTGAGATTATTCGAAGTAGCTACCCTTTGCCATGATGACAGCTTTGCACACTCTTGGCATTCTCTCAACTAGCTTCATCTGGAATGCTTTTCCAACAGTCTTGAAGGAGTTCCCACATATGCTGAGCACTTGTTGGCTGCTTTTCCTTCACTCTGTGGTCCAACTCATCCCAAACCATCTGAATTGGGTTGAGGTTGGGTGATTGTGAAGGCCAGGTCATCTGATGCAGCACTCCATGACTCTCTTCATGAGAGCCAGTTTCATCATAGCGCTTGATGGTTTTTGCGACTGCACTCAAAGACACTTTCAAAGTTCTTGAAATTTGACTGACCTTCATGTCTTAAAGTATTGATGGACTGTTGTTTCTCTTTGCTTATTTGAGCTGTTCTTGCCACAATATGGATTTGGTCTTTTACCAAATAGGGCTATCTTCTGTATACCAACCCTGCCTTGTCACAACACAAATGATCGGCTCAAACACGTTAAGAAGTAAAGAAATTCGACAAATTAACTTTTAACAAGGCAAACCTTTTAATTGAAATACATTCCAGGTGACTACCCCATGAAGCTGGTTGAGAAAATGCCAAGTGTGTGCAAAGCTTTAAACGAGTAGATGTGTCCAAACTTTTGACTGGTACTGTATATCTAGCTGTCCGATAACACATTCTGATTGAATGGCTTGTCCTGCACTTGGAAAAAGATCTTAGTTTCTTTCTAAACATACCAATGTAAATGCAAAGAGGACTCGGTTCACAAAATAGTTGAAGTGAACTGGCAAAAGAGTTGAGTCCTCATTCAAAGGCAAGGTCACTGTGAATACAAAGAGAACAGGGTTATTTAGACTTTTTACCACATAGTACACTTTAAAGAGGACTGAGATCGGTTCTTTGAAAGAGGACTATATATGAAAACACCCTCAGTGTCACCAAAGCAGTGTTACTACAGCCTAAAGAGCTAGCCCTACCACGTTACTGTTGAGTGCCTGTACATCTACGATAACTTTCCTAACATTCCTAGGTTTTCCAGAAATCCTGGTTGATTTCTTGCTTATTCCCTCCTGATTCCAGGCATCTTCCAACCGGGTTTTTTGGAAAACCAGGGAATTTGGGGAAAGTTACCGTATTTTTGCAATCCTAGCCAGAAGAACTAGCCAGGTGCTCTAATACTGAACGTTAAACATTTATAACTTAAGATTCTCACCTAGGAAGCCCCACACAAAGGGACTTCCTATGAACCCACAAGTAGGACACTGATACTTGAACAATGGGCTTGAAACCACTTGGTTATTCATACGAATAATGCTGACCAATGGCAAAGGTAAGCTATTTTAGTCAGAAGGTTATAATCAAATCTACAGCTTGGCAGGAAAGTTGTTTCTAAGCTCCCTCCAACTTGTCAGAACTACATTTCAAAGTACCCACTTTGAATTAAAGCCGGCTAAATTAATTGAAGCTTTAACCTGCATTTGATCTCTGCTCTAATTATACTGCAGAAAGTAATCAATTACTTATATCTTCCGGAATCTTTCAGTGTGGGGTAGCTGGCATGTGAAAATACAGTGCTCTGTTGACTGGAGCTGAAGGAAATTGAATTGATTTTAGAGGCAAGGCCACAGTCTCGGTTAGTGAGAGCAGTTCCAACTTCCAATTAAAGTGAACTGAAGGGGAACATTTTATAAATGCAGCCAAAACCTTTCAGTGGTTGTGTTATCTTTGGTGAGAAAATGGGGAACACATGTGGTGTGCTTTTGGGGCTCGTGCAGAGCTAGTTGTTTCCGACCCAAAGTAAAGAGGTTTTGACAGCCAGCACAGTGCCAGGTCCCAAGGTAAACGGAACCAAAGAATCCCCTAGCCGCTCTTCCGCAGAGTTTGACACGTGCCGGACACACACAGACCCCATGGGGTCTATCATGTAGACAAGCTGTCTAACTACACCCACTAACTCAGTATTGTGTGTCTTTTGATGAAAACGAATAGTGATATACATTATCCTTACCCCCCAGAACTCATCTATGACTGAAATAAAAACATGGTGCAGATTGATTTGAAATGATGAGTGTAAAATACACAAATAAGCCCTTCTCTGATGGTCTGTTTTTGTCATGGGACTCCTAATAGTCTGGCTGAAGCTGAATTCCACTTTATGACTGTGGCCTTTGACATTTCAAACATTTCCATTCAGAGCTTAAGAGGGGTATGGTGTCTTGTGACTCTCTGCTGATCAGTAAAAAACAAATTACCGAATCCACTGAAAAGCCCCCAAGAGGCCTCCACTGTGTGCTTTTGTTTTGTTCTCTGATAAATGTGAAAGACGAGTATTGCAGTGGCGTGTATTCATGAATGCCAAGGGAAGCCAGGCTTCCTCAAAAAATGTACCACGAAAAAAACATACAAAATACTTTATCTTTCGTCTCTGTGTTTCATAAATGTCCTTCAATTCGCAATAGGCTGAATGTTTCTCACTGGAGAAAGCATCCGAGGGAACGAAACATCACCCATCTGTCTCAGTATGTGTAGCGTATCTATCGGATGTTTTCTGGTCAGAAAGAGTAGGACATTGTTGCCTCCCGTAGTAGCATTTAAGTGCAAGGGAAGCCAGCGAGAATGTGGCCTCCCTTGATAAAAAATAAATCAAATAATGGCCAATCAGTGTTGTGCTAAACTGAGTGAGCTCAGCTGTGAATGCTCCTGACGCACCCCCAAAAAGTGTCAAGGGAAGCCAGTTTGGATTTGGCTTCAATCACATCACAAGCCAAATGTCATTATTGACAGATTTTTATTAATTTATTGTTGCATCTTGTTGTGACCCAAGGTAAATGGAACCAAAGAATCCCATAGCCGCCATTATGGCAGGGTTTGACAGGTGCCAGACACAGACAGACCACATGGGTGGCTGGCTAGCCAGCTAGCTAAAATCGTCCCTCTCCTAAATTAGCAATGAAGATAGGGATTTGGTATTGTGGTTTTACTTAATTCTCCGTGCTGGCCGATGATTATAACAGCGATTCTGATCCAACCATAAGTTCCTACATTGTGCCCCTGACCTGAGAGGATGGAAGTTCAACATGTAGCAAGATGTAGTATGCTAACGTTAACTAGCTGGCCTGGCACATCATTGCCCATAAAAGGAAGTTAGGCTAGCGAGGAAGCTTTTTAGCTGGGTAGCCAAGATCAACAAAAACTAAAAGTGTGTACTGTATGATAGAACGTTTAGGCAACATCAAAGAGCCGAGTATGGGATTGGTGTTTCTCTACAAGTAGAGTGAGTCGCCAAGTTTTTTCTACTTACATGCACGCACACACCACACCACACACACACACACACACACCACACACACACACACACACACACACACACACACACACACACACCACACACACACACACACACACACACACACACACACACACACACACACACACACACACACACACACACACACACACACACACACACACACACACACACACACACACACACACACACACACACACACAAATCATTGCCATGGATAGCCACATCATATTTAGCTTACGTTGATTGGACTAAATCGTTTTTGGTATCTTTTAGTTGTCACTGTATTAAACGAAGGTGATTAGATGATGTTGAAATGGTGAAAGAATATTGGCGGCAGCTCCTGTTTTCTTTGTGACTTGTGGTAACACTCCTTGGTTCTAAATCAATAGTTTAGTAGTCTTGACCATGCTGTAGGTCGTGTAACTGTTTGTTTACATGCAATATGTTTTGTGGACTTCATCGGAAAGATGTTGCTCTCCGGTTTTGTAATGAAACAAATGTGTGGTTGAATTAATTCTTCCACTATGTCTTCTTATTGCCTCGGCCTATATATCACGGTGGCAAGGCATATGAACTAACAGGTTATAGAGCAAACAACGCAATTATCACAAAACATACACTACCGTTCAAAAGTTTGGGGTCACTTAGAAATGTCCTTGTTTTTGAAAGAAAAGCTAATTTTTTGTTCATTAACATAACATCAAATTGATCAGAAGTACAGTGTAGACATTGTTAATGTTGTAAATGACTATTGGCGCTGGAAACGGCTGACTTTTAATGGAATATCTACATAGGCGTACAGAGGGCTATTGTCAGCAACCATCACTCCTGTGTTCCAATGGCACCTTGTGTTAGTTTATCATTTAAAAGGCTAATTGATCATTAGAAAACCCTTTTGCAAATATGTTAGCAGACCTGAAAACTGTTGTCTGATTAAAGAAGCAATAAAACTGTCTTTTTTTAGATTAGTTGAATATCTGGAGCATCAGCATTTGTGGGTTCCTATTACAGGCTCAAAATGGCCAGAAACAAATAACTTTCTTCTGAAACTCGTCGTCAGTCTATTCTTGTTCTGAGAAATGAAGGCTATTCCATCTGAGAAATTGTCAAGAAACTGAAGAGAAAATGTGTACCACTACTCCCTTCACAGAACAGTGCAAACGGGCTCTAAACCAGAATAGAAAGAGGAGTGGGTGGCCCCGGTGCACAACTGAGCAAGTACATTAGAGTGTCTAGTTTGAGAATCAGACGCCTCACAAGTCCTCAACTTGCAGCTTCATTAAATTGTACCTGCAAAACACCTGTCTCAACATCAACAGTGAAGAGGCGACTCCGGGATGCTGGCTTTCTAGGCACAGTTGCAAAGAAGAAGCCATATCTCAGACTGGCCAATAAAAATAAAAGATTAAGATGGGCAAAAGAACACAGACACTGGACAGAGGAACTCTGCCTAGAAGGCCAGCATCCCGTAGTCGCCTCTTCACTGTTGATGTTGAGACTGGAGTTTTACGGGTGCTATTTAATGAAGCTGCCAGTTAAGGACCTGTGAGACGTCTGCTTCTCAAACTAGACACTCTAATGTACTTGTCCTCTTGCTCAGTTGTGCACCAGACAACACCGGCAACAACGTCGTCTATGGGCACAAACCCACCGTCGCTGGATCAGACAGGACAGGCAAAAAGTGCTCTTCACTGACGAGTCACTGTTTTGTCTCACCAGGGGTGATGGTCGGATTTGCGTTTATCATCGAAAGAATGAGCATTACACTGAGGCCTGTACTCTGGAGCGGGTTCAATTCGGAGGTGGAGGGTCCGTCATGGTCTGGAGCGGTGTGTCACAGCATCATTGGACTGAGCTTGTTGTCATTGCGGGCAATCTCAACGCTGTGCGTTACAGGGAAGACATCCTCCTCCCTCATGTGGTACCCTTCCTGCAGGCTCATCCTGACATGACCCTCCAGCATGACAATGCCACCAGCCATACTGCTCGTTCTGTGCATGATTTCCTGCAAGACAGGAATGTCAGTGTACTGCCATGGCCAGCGAAGAGCCCGGATGGAGGGTGAGGGCTAGGGCCATTCCTCCCAGAAATGTCCGGGAACTTGAAGGTGCCTTGGTGGAAGAGTGGGGTAACATCTCACAGCAAGAACTGCCAAATCTGGTGAAGTCCATGAGAAGATGCAATGCAGTTCTTAATGCAGCTGGTGGCCACACCAGATACTGACTGTTACTTTTGATTTTGACCCCTCCCCCCCTTTGTTCAGTTACACATTATTCAATTTCTGTTAGTCATATGTCTGTGGAACTTGTTCAGTTGATGAATCTTATGTTCATACAAATATTTACACGTTAAGTTTGCTGAAAATAAACTCAGTTGACAGTGAGAGGATGTTTATTTTTTTGCTGAGTTTATAATATGTTATATTGTCTATGAGAGAACCACCCTAAGTGTTTCACCAAATAGGGGACTATTCAACGTTTTCCACTCTGACATAGTCCCTCTCTCCTCCATGATTCACAAGACTTCGTTCTCTCCCTTTCTCTCTCTGACACACACACACACATGGAGAATCCCCCCCCCCCACACACACACACACAGTCTCACGTACACACAATTACACTGCATGTGCCACACTCTTTCCCATGAGCCTCTGCTGCTCCACTTTACTCTAATAAGTCCCAGAGTGCTGTTCGGTGCCCAGCTTAAGCAGTGATTGATGTCCACTCTGCTCTCTCCACACCATCCCTCCAGCCCCATCACCCCCAGCAAAGACCTCCCAGCTATAGGACCAGCAGGATGTATAGGGACTAAGGAGTAGGATATATAGGGACTAGAGAGTAGGATGTTTTGGGACTAGAGAGTAGGATGGGTAGGGACTAGGGAGTAGGATGTATAGAGACTAAGGAGTAGTATGGTTGGGACTAGAGAGTAGGATGTATAGGGACTAGAGAGTAGGATGGGTAGGGACTAGGGAGTAGGATGTATAGGGACTAAGGAGTAGTATGGTTAGGACTAGGGAGTAGGATGGGTAGGGACTAGGGAGTAGGATGGGTAGGGACTAGGGAGTAGGATGGGTAGCGACTTAGGAGTAGGATCTATAGGGACTAAGGAGTAGGATGTATAGGGACTAAGGAGTAGGATGGATAGAGACTAAGGAGTAGGATGTATAGGGACTAGGGAGTAGGATGTATAGTGTCTAAGGAGTCGGATGTATAGGGACTAGGGGGTAGGATGTATAGTGTCTAAGGAGTAGGATGGATAGGGACTAAGGGGTAGGATGTATAAGGTCTAAGGAGTAGGATGGATAGGGACTAAGGGGTAGGATGTATAGGGACAAGGGGGACTAAGGAGTAGGATGTATAGGGTCTAGGGGGTAGGATGTATAAGGTCTAAGGAGTAGGATGGATAGGGACTAAAGGGTAGGATGTATAGGGACAAGGGGGACTAAGGAGTAGGATGTATAGGGACTAATGGGTAGGATGTATAGTGTCTAAGCAGTAGGATGTATAGGGAAAAGGGGGACTAAGGGGTAGAATGTATAGGGACGAGGGGGTAGGATATATAGGGACTAGGGGGTATGATGTATAGGGACTAGGGGGTATGATGTATAGGGACTAGTGGTAGGATGTATAGGGACTAGGGGGTATGATGTATAGGGACTAGGGGGTATGATGTATAGGGACTAGCGTGTAGGATGTATAGGAACTAGGGGGTAGGATGTATATGGACTAAGGAGTAGGATGTATAGGGACTAGGGGGTAGGATGTATAGGGACTAAGGAGTAGGATGTATAGGGACTAAGGAGTAGGATGTATAGGGACTAGGGAGTAGGATGTATAGGGACTAGAGGGTAGGATGTATAGGGACTAAGGAGTAGGATGTATAGGGACTAGAGGGTAGGATGTATAGGGACTAAGGAGTAGGATAAATAGGGACTAAGGAGTAGGATGTATAGGGACTAGAGGGTAGGATGTATAGGGACTAAGGAGTAGGATAAATAGGGACTAAGGAGTAGGATGTATAGGGACTAGAGGGTAGGATGTATAGGGACTAAGGAGTAGGATATATAAGGACTGGGGAGTAGGCGCTGATCTAAGTTCAGTCGAATTGCTCCCCCTAATGGTTAAGGGTAGATTAGGAGAGGGCAAGCTGATCTGAGATCTCTGCCCACGGGCAACTTCTACCTATTGGGAATAGTTTATTGGAAGCCAATTGACTAATAAAATGATAGATGTCTATGGAATTTGTTGCTACTGGACTAAATGTTGTCTCCGAGGCCTATTGTCATGGGGGGGGGGGGGGGGTGTTACTAATGCACGGAGGCTTGTTGTGCAATTAAACTGAACGTCTTTACTTCAGATCAACATGTTAACAACTCGTACAAACCTCACTCATCCAATCCTCACAGCTCTGTACATGCACAATGTGCCTGATACATCCTTAAAGCAACAGTATTCAATTCTCAACTGAGCTACGACACTATATTACTGAACACAACGGGGGGTTAACAAAGCTCAGATTGCTATTCACTTTCAATTGAGTAGAAATTGCAGACTGACATTGCTTGGCGTGGGCCTTCTCCTATTCCACTTATCAAACATAAAGCGAAAGCGTGTCAAATAAGCTTCTGACGGATGCCATATCCGTTGCTGTTACTTGCTGTGCTTAGCTAAGCGTGTAAAGTCTGCCTGTCAGTTTAGTCTGTAGATTCGTACCCGGGCTTCCCGTGGAGGAAATTGAGGTGAGGCGTCTCTTTCTCTTTCCCCCTCTTTCTGTCATTCTCTCGCTCTCCTTCCCATCTCTCTCTCCCTGTCTCCCCCGCATCTCTCTCTCTCTCATTGTCTCCTCTTTCTTTCTCTCCCCCTCTCTTTCTCTCTCTCTATCCCCCTCTCCACACACATTTAATTGGAGAGCATGGTCCTCACGGGTAGCCCGGGACAGCGGGCCCAGTTCGACAACCGTGACTGAATGCCGCTCTGAGGCACACTCGCCCCAGAGTTTTGATAAGCCGACAGGCTCGCTTCTCCCGACCGTCACAACGAGCAGCTCGCTGAATCATGGCCGCCGGGCTGTCAACAACATTGGTCATGGAAAAGACACCAACCTCAGTTCTCCATTCCTCTTTTTCTGTCTGAGAATATGAGAGAGGGAGTAGGGAAGAGAATAGACTGATTTGAAATCTCATGTCAAGATTTAGGCTTACCGAGTTCAAGGTCGTCACCTTTTAGAGATTTTAAACATAAGAGTGAGTTAAAAGGAGGAATAGCTAGAGGGTTGAGTAGTGATACTCTTACCTTTTTGCTTCTTATTCCCTAAAGATGGAGAAATTAATTTCGAGAAGAAGGTTTGCCTGGTTTGTGCACATGTATCCAATCTCCTATACTCATCATGCATCATTTCCCGGTCATAGAACGACACAGCCTCTGTTTTAGGCTTAGTGCAGTCAGTGTTTGACTGCCTCAAAACACAATTACATAAGATAATTAGCCGTCACTGTGACGATAATGATCCAAGACACACCATAACAATATTCCCCTCACAGGATAAGCCATGCAGCGCTAAATACATCATTCCGGCTAGGCGACAGGAGGATTTGTGAGCAGTAATCTGATGGGTTGTGCTCCGATGGGGCTCTCTCAGGTGTTTTTAGGAGCCCTAGCTAGTGGTTAGCGACTGCTCCTTTCTCTCCCCTCTGCTCTCATTAGCATTCCGCAGCTAACCAGCGTGACAGGGCTAGCAGCCGGCACAATCAGGGAGAATCAGGTGGCAGCCATCTGCGTGTATGGCTGTGCATACGAGTGCAAGGAAAGAGTGGATTGTTAGAGAGAGAGAGAGAGGTGTTGATTCATGGATGCAGTCACATTCGACCTCAAATTGAAGCCAAAATTGTAGAAAATGGAAAGATGACAGATAGTTAAATGGCTCTCCATAAAATACATATGAAAATGGAATGTTATGCTTTTGACATTTAACCTGAGCATTTTGTTATAAGACCGCATTCAAAGGCTGTTTTGTATAACTCAGCAGTGAAGTTATGGTGTGTGGCTGCCTATAGAGGTTATCCCCAGGTGTGTGGCTGCCTATAAAGGTTATTCCCAGGTGTGTGGCTGCCTATAGAGGTTATCCCCAGGTGTGTGGCTGACTATAGAGGTTATCCCCAGGTGTGTGGCTGCCTATATAGGTTATCCCCAGGTGTGTGGCTGACTATAGAGGTTATCCCCAGGTGTGTGGCTTCCTATAGAGGTTATCCCCAGGTGTGTGGCTGCCTATAGAGGTTATCCCCAGGTGTGTGGCTGACTATAGAGGTTATCCCCAGGTGTGTGGCTGACTATAGAGGTTATCCCCAGGTGTCTGGCTGCCTATAGAGGTTATCCCCAGGTGTGTGGCTGCCTATAGAGGTTATCCCCAGGTGTGTGGCTGCCTATAGAGGTTATCCCCAGGTGTCTGGCTGCCTATAGAGGTTATCCCCAGGTGTGTGGCTGCCTATAGAGGTTATCCCCAGGTGTGTGGCTGCCTATAGAGGTTATCCCCAGGTGTCTGGCTGCCTATAGAGGTTATCCCCAGGTGTGTGGCTGCCTATAGAGGTTATCCCCAGGTGTGTGGCTGCCTATAGAGGTTATCCCCAGGTGTGTGGCTGACTATAGAGGTTATCCCCAGGTGTGTGGCTGCCTATAGAGGTTATCCCCAGGTGTCTGGCTGCCTATAGAGGTTATCCCCAGGTGTGTGGCTGCCTATAGAGGTTATCCCCAGGTGTGTGGCTTCCTATAGAGGTTATCCCCAGGTGTGTGGCTGCCTATAGAGGTTATCCCCAGGTGTGTGGCTTCCTATAGAGGTTATCCCCAGGTGTGTGGCTGCCTATAGAGGTTATCCCCAGGTGTGTGGCTGACTATAGAGGTTATCCCCAGGTGTGTGGCTGCCTATAGAGATTATCCCCAGGTGTCTGGCTGCCTATAGAGGTTATCCCCAGGTGTGTGGCTGCCTATAGAGGTTATCCCCAGGTGTCTGGCTGCCTATAGAGGTTATCCCCAGGTGTGTGGCTGACTATAGAGGTTATCCCCAGGTGTGTGGCTGCCTATAGAGATTATCCCCAGGTGTGTGGCTGCCTATAGAGGTTATCCCCAGGTGTGTGGCTGACTATAGAGGTTATCCCCAGGTGTGTGGCTGCCTATAGAGATTATCCCCAGGTGTCTGGCTGCCTATAGAGGTTATCCCCAGGTGTGTGGCTGCCTATAGAGGTTATCCCCAGGTGTCTGGCTGCCTATAGAGGTTATCCCCAGGTGTGTGGCTGCCTATAGAGGTTATCCCCAGGTGTGTGGCTTCCTATAGAGGTTATCCCCAGGTGTGTGGCTGCCTATAGAGGTTATCCTCAGGTGTGTGGCTTCCTATAGAGGTTATCCCCAGGTGTGTGGCTGCCTATAGAGGTTATCCCCAGGTGTGTGGCTGCCTATAGAGGTTATCCCCAGGTGTGTGGCTGCCTATAGAGGTTATCCCCAGGTGTGTGGCTGACTATAGAGGTTATCCCCAGGTGTGTGGCTGCCTATAGAGATTATCCCCAGGTGTCTGGCTGCCTATAGAGGTTATCCCCAGGTGTGTGGCTGCCTATAGAGGTTATCCCCAGGTGTCTGGCTGCCTATAGAGGTTATCCCCAGGTGTGTGGCTGCCTATAGAGGTTATCCCCAGGTGTGTGGCTTCCTATAGAGGTTATCCCCAGGTGTGTGGCTGCCTATAGAGGTTGTCCCCAGGTGTGTGGCTTCCTATAGAGGTTATCCCCAGGTGTGTGGCTGCCTATAGAGTTTATCCAAAGGTGTGTGGCTGCCTATAGAGGTTATCCCCAGGTGTGTGGCTGCCTATAGAGGTTATCCCCAGGTGTGTGGCTGCCTATAGAGGTTATCCCCAGGTGTGTGGCTGCCTATAGAGGTTATCTCCAGGTGTGTGGCTGCCTATAGAGGTTATCTCCAGGTGTGTGGCTTCCTATAGAGGTTATCCCCAGGTGTGTGGCTGCCTATAGAGGTTATCCAAAGGTGTGTGGCTGCCTATAGAGGTTATCCCCAGGTGTGTGGCTGCCTATAGAGGTTATCTCCAGGTGTGTGGCTGCCTATAGAGGTTATCCCCAGGTGTGTGGCTGCCTATAGAGGTTATCCCCAGGTGTGTGGCTGCCTATAGAGGTTATCTCCATGTGTGTGGCTGCCTATAGAGGTTATCCCCAGGTGTGTGGCTGCCTATAGAGGTTATCTCCAGGTGTGTGGCTGCCTATAGAGGTTATCCCCAGGTGTGTGGCTGCCTATAGAGGTTATCTCCAGGTGTGTGGCTGCCTATAGAGGTTATCCCCAGGTGTGTGGCTGCCTATAGAGGTTATCTCCAGGTGTGTGGCTGCCTATAGAGGTTATCCCCAGGTGTGTGGCTGCCTATAGAGGTTATCCCCAGGTGTGTGGCTGCCTATAGAGGTTATCCCCAGGTGTGTGGCTGACTATAGAGGTTATCCCCAGGTGTGTGGCTGCCTATAGAGGTTATCTCCAGGTGTGTGGCTGCCTATAGAGGTTATCCCCAGGTGTGTGGCTGCCTATAGAGGTTATCCCCAGGTGTGTGGCTGCCTATAGAGGTTATCCCCAGGTGTGTGGCTGCCCATAGAGGTTATCCAAAGGTGTGTACGTGTTGACCTTTCTATGCCTTCGTCACTTAGCTTATATTTTTCCCCTAGACAACATAGGTCAGTTTGAGGAAATTCTTAAATTGGTAAGCTGCCCTGTTCTGAGAACAATCAGTAGAGTCAGTCTAAGTGAGTCACTGGGTCATACTGGGTCTCAGATCCGGGGTTCAGTGAGCCTACTTATTCTGTGAGTCGGTGACTCACTGAAACTGACTCTACTGCCTGTTGTAGTGACTGACTCAGGAGATCACACACCTGCCTGATGAAAGCAGAATTCCACATCAGAGACAGCACACAATCACAGAACCCTCGCTATTATGCACATAACCACGAACACACACACATGCGGGCACACTTTCATCCTGTAATCCTTCTATACTCATTCACTCACTCTCACCCCCTTCCACTAACTCACACACACGCACACACCTTCCTTCCAGCATCCCACCTCCCCTCTCTCTCTCTCTCTCTAAATCAATCAATTAATCAATCAAATGTATTTAAAAGCCCTTTTTACATCAACCGATGTCACAAAGTGCTGTACAGAAACCCAGCCTAAAACCCCAAACAGCAAGCAATGCAGATGAGGAAGCACGGCGGCTTCCTCATAAAAGGCCAGACCCAAGGAATAAACCTAGAGAGGGACCAGACTCTGAGGGGCGGTCCTCTTCTGGCTGTGCCAGGTGGAGATTATAACAGTACATAGCCAAGATGTTCAAACGTTCATAGATGACCAGCAGGGTCAAATAATAATAATCACAGTGGTTTTAGAGGGTGCAACAGGAGTAAATGTCAGTTGGCTTTTCATAGCCGATCATTCAGAGTCAGAGACAGCAGGTGCAGTAGAGAGAGAGGGTCGAAAACAGCAGGTCCGGGACAAGGTAGCACGTCCGGTGAACAGGTCAGTGTTCCATAGCGGCAGGCAGAACAGTTGAAACTGGAGCAGCAGCACAACCAGTTGGACTGGGGACAGCAAGGAGTCATCAGGCCAGGTAGTCCTGAGGCATGGTCCTAGGGCTCCGGTTCTCAAAGAGAAGAGAAAGAGAGAGAGAATTAGAGGAAGCATACTTAAATTCACACAGGACACCGAATAAGACAGGAGAAATACTACAGATATAACAGACTGACCCTAGCCCCCCAACACATAAACTATTGCAGCGTAATTACTGGAGGCTGAGAAAGGAGGGGTTGGGAGACACTGTGTCCTCGTCCGACTATACCACCAGACAGGGCCAACCAGGCAGGATATAACCTCACCCACTTTGCCAAAGCACAGCCCCCACACCACTAGAGGGATATCTTCAACCACCATCTCGCTACCCTGAGACAAGGCCGAGTATAGCCCACGAAGATCTCCCACACGGCACGAATCCGAGGGGGGCGCCAAACCGGACAGAAAGATCACGTCAGAGACTGAACCCACTCAAGTGACGCACCCCTCCTAGGGATGGCATTGGAGAGCACCAGGGTTAGAGGCAGAGAATCCCAGTGGAGAGAGGGGAACCAGGCAGCAAGGGTGGTTTGTCGCTCCAGTGCCTTTCCGTTCACATTCACACCCCTGGGCCAGACTACACTCAATCATAGGACCTACTGAAGAGATGAGTCTCTCTCACCCTTCTACACACACACCTTCCTTCCTGCAGCCACCTCCCTAATCTCTCCCTGTCAGCATGCCTGTAATGAATGTTCGCCCCACTTTCCCTCACTATGTCTGTCTCCCTCTTACCTATCTTACAGTCCATCTCTCCACTCCTACACTCCCCCTTCCCCATCAGGTTCTATAATGACTGTTAGCTGAACTCCTCTCACTTGACCACCTGACCTTTCACCCTCTCTGTTTCTACCCATCTCTTGCTCCATCCTCCCCTTTCTGTCTCTCTCCTCCCTTCCTTCCATCCTTCTTTCCCTCAACCTCTCTGTGGGATACTAATGAGTTGTAACTCCTGCCCTTACACAAGCGCTTTACCCCCTCTCTCTCTCTCCACTCTCTCCTCTCCTCTCTCTCTCTCTCTCTCTCTCTCTGTCTCTGCTGTGGCATCGTAAACCTTGCAATAGGAGGGTGAATGCTACAGCTCAACCAGGGAAAGAGTGTTGACCTCAGTAGAGATGTTGTAACCAGAGAGAAAGGGATGGAGGAGAGCGAGAATAGAGAAGTGGTTTCATGTACAGAGGGGTAGGGAGGTATAAAGAGAGACTGGGGGAGAGGCATGTGGAGAGGAGAGGAGAATACTTTTTTAATTCAGTGTGCACAGGTGGGTGGCTGAGTGCATGTGTTTTTTGTTGGATTATGTTTCATATGAGGACAAACAAGACCATATATCCTGTTCTTACACTCTAGCAAAGATGAGGTATTTCTGTTCTTGTAATTGGCTAAACTGAATCATCTGACTATAATAGCTGGAAAACATTATAGTGGAAAGAGCTTCAAAGCATTACAATTAAACACCTGTAAAATAATCAAATTCCTTTAAACAACATACTGCAAATGTCCTCGTTTTGACCAAAAATGTTTTCCTCTTCTAACCCACTTGGTGACTTTATGAAATTGCCTCTAATGCATTAATCAGTATTAATCTGACAATTAAATTACATTAGATTAAATTCAGTGCTCAGGGGTCCGTGTGCAATTCTGTTTCATTCTGATTTAAGTTTAGCCTCTGTTCTAGGTCCTTGTTGCACTCTACTTTCTACTTTTCACCAATTCCAAATGGCCCCCCTTCTAATAAATCTGAAAGGATAGAATTGTCCAACTAGCAGAGGGCAATGTAGTTATAACCATATTTCAAAAACCTGTCCAATCCCTTCAGACCTTTCAGATTTTCACAAAGGGCCTTGGGATAGGAGCTAAGGGACGCTTTACAATTGGGAAGTAGTGTTTCATAGGCTCAAGATATGATGAAACGTTTAGAAATGAACAAGGTATTAGCTGAACAACCTTTGGTGCTATTTGATGGTGTCAAGCAGTGTAACTAAATTGTATATCGTCTCTTCTCAGGTAAGATGTTCAAGTCCGTGGATCTGTCGCTGATCGTTGAGTTTATGCTAATGTTCTACAAGGACAAGCCAATTGATTGGTTGCTGGATCACATCATGTGGGTTAAGGTGTGCAACCCAGAGAAGGACGCGGTAAGTTCAACCTCCCCCATGGTAAACCTAGGCCCAGTTGGAAGTAAACCTTTCCTTATATGTTGTGGTAACCACTGTCCTGGTACAAGCTGTCCTTCAGACCCAGTCATGTTAGATCAGTGATTACTTCAAGGGAGAAAGAAAATACTGATCTGTTACAGAGTATCCAAGCAGGGAGTTACATGTAAATACTGTGACTTTCCAAACGGGTCTCAGAAAATGGTGCAACTCTCACACACTCATACTCTCTTTCTCTCTCCCTTCTCCTCTTTCCCACCTCTCCCCTGCCTGTCACACACTCATACTCTCTTTCTCTCTCCCTTCTCCTCTTTCCCACCTCTCCCCTGCCTGTCACACACTCATACTCTCTTTCTCTCACCCTCCTCCTCTTTCCCACCTCTCCCCTGCCTGTCACACACTCATACTCTCTTTCTCTCTCCCTTCTCCTCTTTCCCACCTCTCCCCTGCCTGTCACACACTCATACTCTCTTTCTCTCTCCCTTCTCCTCTTTCCCACCTCTCCCCTGCCTGTCACACACTCATACTCTCTTTCTCTCACCCTCCTCCTCTTTCCCACCTCTCCCCTGCCTGTCACACACTCATACTCTCTTTCTCTCACCCTTCTCCTCTTTCCCACCTCTCCCCTGCCTGTCACACACTCATACTCTCTTTCTCTCGCCCTCCTCCTCTTTCCCACCTCTCCCCTGCCTGTCACACACTCATACTCTCTTTCTCTCTCCCTTCTCCTCTTTCCCACCTCTCCCCTGCCTGTCACACACTCATACTCTCTTTCTCTCACCCTCCTCCTCTTTCCCACCTCTCCCCTGCCTGTCACACACTCATACTCTCTTTCTCTCTCCCTTCTCCTCTTTCCCACCTCTCCCCTGCCTGTCACACACTCATACTCTCTTTCTCTCACCCTCCTCCTCTTTCCCACCTCTCCCCTGCCTGTCACACACTCATACTCTCTTTCTCTCTCCCTTCTCCTCTTTCCCACCTCTCCCCTGCCTGTCACACACTCATACTCTCTTTCTCTCACCCTCCTCCTCTTTCCCACCTCTCCCCTGCCTGTCACACACTCATACTCTCTTTCTCTCTCCCTTCTCCTCTTTCCCACCTCTCCCCTGCCTGTCACACACTCATACTCTCTTTCTCTCTCCCTTCTCCTCTTTCCCACCTCTCCCCTGCCTGTCACACACTCATACTCTCTTTCTCTCACCCTCCTCCTCTTTCCCACCTCTCCCCTGCCTGTCACACACTCATACTCTCTTTCTCTCACCCTTCTCCTCTTTCCCACCTCTCCCCTGCCTGTCACACACTCATACTCTCTTTCTCTCGCCCTCCTCCTCTTTCCCACCTCTCCCCTGCCTGTCACACACTCATACTCTCTTTCTCTCTCCCTTCTCCTCTTTCCCACCTCTCCCCTGCCTGTCACACACTCATACTCTCTTTCTCTCACCCTCCTCCTCTTTCCCACCTCTCCCCTGCCTGTCACACACTCATACTCTCTTTCTCTCTCCCTTCTCCTCTTTCCCACCTCTCCCCTGCCTGTCACACACTCATACTCTCTTTCTCTCACCCTCCTCCTCTTTCCCACCTCTCCCCTGCCTGTCACACACTCATACTCTCTTTCTCTCTCCCTTCTCCTCTTTCCCACCTCTCCCCTGCCTGTCACACACTCATACTCTCTTTCTCTCTCCCTTCTCCTCTTTCCCACCTCTCCCCTGCCTGTCACACACAGAAACACTGCGACAGGCAGAAGGCCAACCTGAGAATTCGCTTCAAGCCCTCTCTCTTCCAGCATGTAGGCACCCACTCTTCCCTGGCTGGAAAGATCCAGAAACTCAAGGTATGGGTGTGTGTGTGTGTGTGTGTGTGTGTGTGTGTGTGTGTGTGTGTGTGTGTGTGTGTGTGTGTGTGTGTGTGTGTGTGTGTGTGTGTGTGTGTGTGTGTGTGTGTGTGTGTGTGTGTGTGTGTGTGTGCCTACATGGGGCTTACTAGCATCCACTCACTGTGCATGTGTCATATTATCTACTAAAGTCTGTGTATGTTCAAATATTCGTTTTCAAGTCTCTGAGCCCTGCAGTACTGGAATGCATTCCAAGTCACCATACAGACTCCAGCTGTAAAGACTTTGTTTAATGTCTCTGATTACTGTATTATTAAGAGCAATGGATATCAGCCTAAATACTGCTACTGTAGTCTAACCCAGGGTTCTCCAAACTCGGTCCTGGGTCCCCCATTGGGTGAATGTTTTGGTTTTTGCACCAGCATTACACAGCTGATTTAAATAAACAACTCAACTTTAAATATCCCCAGGACCGAGTTTAGGAAATCCTGGTCTAACCCAATCAATTCACTATTGATCCGCTCGTCCTGGACCAAGGCTTTCTCAATTCAGAGATTCTTTACCAAGCAGACCAGCTCACCACTTTCTATACATTAATGCTTACATGTATTTAGCAAATACTCGTATTTGATGAAGAGTATTTGATTTATTATATTCAATTGTTTATTTGAATGGGGATAGGTACAATTAGAACTATGACACATTCAGCTAGAATGGGATGAATTGGATGCACTGTCACCATCATCATTATCAGAGGAATTTGACTTACAGTTGCAACGGCCTATAAGCAAGCTCAAAGTGTTTTACAGTGCTACAAGTCATCTCTCAGAGATTTGTTGTGACATTATCTGGTGTTAGAAATATACTATTCTCTTTTATCATGAAATTGCACATTCTCCATGTGGAATTTCATCATTTTGTCCAACAGTAATGTAGTTACTCTCAACCCCAAAGCCACTTGGAGGAGAGATGAGAGACTATGACTCACATTCATTTTCAAGTAAATCATGTAAATGGAATAGTTAAAGGATTTAAATGAACATTTAAGTCAGACTTCCAGATCTCAATTCAGAATTCATCCCTGTCTTTAGAACTGCACATTCAAAGTCAATATGAGAACGATATCTAGAAACACCCTCATATCTTCTCCCTAAACCCTCCTCTTTTTTTCTAATTATTCATTCCAGGACAAGGACTTTGGCAAGCAGACCCTGCACAAGGGCCACGCCAACCCGCTGGCGGAGGTGACCACCAGCCTGAAGACCTACCAGCACTTCACCCTGGAGAAGGCCTACCTGGGAGAGGACTTCTTCTGGGCCTTCACCCCTGTGGCTGGGGACTTCATCCGCATCCGCTTCTTCACCCCCGTCCGCATCGAAAGGTGTGTGTGCTCACATTCTTGGATACACACACATACAGTTGAATTCGGAAGTTTACGTACACCTAAGCCAAATATATTTAAACTCAGTTTTTCACAATTCAGTTCTGCCCACAAATGTTCTATAGGATTGATGTCAGGGCTTTGTGATTGCCACTCCAATACCTTGACTTTGTTGTCCTTAAGCCATCTTTCCACAACTTTGGAAGTATACTTGTGGTCATTGTCCATTTAGAAGACCCATTTACGACCAAGCTTTAACTTGCTGACTGATGTCTTGAGATGTTGCTTCAATATTTTGTGAAGTGCACCAGTCCCTCTTGCAGCAAAGCACCTCCACAACATGATGCTGCCACCCCCATGCTTCACAGTTGGGATGGTGGCCTTTGGCTTGCAAGACTCCTTGTTTTCCTCCAAACATAACGATGGTCATTATGGCCAAAGAGTTATTGTAACGGTTTTTTGTAGACGAAGGAGAGTCGGACCAAAATGCAGCGTGTAGATTGCGATCCATGTTTAATGAAAACGTAAAACACGAATCAATACACATACTACAAAACAAAAAGAACGTAACGAAAACCGAAACAGCCTATAGTAGTGTAAACTAACTTAGAGACAGGAACAAGGACACTAAGGACAATCACCCACGAAACACACAAAGAATATGGCTGCCTAAATATGGTTCCCATTCAGAGACAACGAAAATCATCTGACTCTGATTGAGAACCGCCTCAGGCAGCCATAGACTAACGCTAGACATCCCACAAAACCCCAAGACAAAAACACACCACAATAACCCATGTCACACCCTGGCCTGACCGAATAAATGAAGAATGAACATAATATATTTCGACCAGGGCGTGACAGTTATATTTTTGTTTCATCAGACCAGAGGACATTTCTCCAAAAAGTACGATCTTGGTCCCCATGTGCAGATTCAAACCGTAGTCTGGCTTTTTTATGGTTGTTTTGAAGCGGTGGCTTCTTCCTTGCTGAGCGGCCTTTCAGGTTATGTCGATATAGGACTCGTTTTACTGTGGATATAGATACTTTTGTACCTGTTTCGTCCAGCATCTTCACAAGGTCCTTTGCTGTTGTTCTGGGATTGATTTGCACTTTTTGCACCAAAGTACATTGATCTCTAGGAGACAGAACGCATCTCCTTCATGAGCGGTATGACGGCTGCATGGTCCCATGGTGTTTATACTTGCGTACTATTGTTTGTACAGATGAACGTGGTACCGTCTTGGCTGATTTCTTTAGATTTTCCCATGATGTCAAGCAAAGAGGCACTGAGTTTGAAGGTAGGCCTTGAAATATATCCAAAGGTACACCTCCAATTGACTCAAACAATGTCAATTAGAATCTTATAAAGCCATGACATCATTTAATGGAATTTATGGAATTCCAAGCTGTTTAAAGGCAAGGTCAATTTAGTGTGTGTAAACTTCTGACTTATTGGAATTGTGATACAGTGAATTATAAGTGAAATAATTTGTCTGTGAAAAATTAATTAGATGTCGTAACCGACATATGTAAACTTCCGACTTCAACTGTACATGGCATGCTTGAATACACAAAAATACATGGACCCACACACATGCACAAACACACATACACTGTGCTAGTGGACAAAAACGATCTCCACACAGATCTCCACACATGTCCCAGACTGTCGCTCTCGCTCTCCCCTCTTTCTCTCCCTCTCTCTCTCCCTCTTGCTCTCCCCTCTCTCTCCCCCTTTCCCTCTCGCTCTCCCCTAGTCCCATGTGAATAATCTGCATACGCATGACGTAAAAATACATACAGTATTTAAACACGAATGTAAATGACTTTTTCAATAGGCATAGGGGCCCTGTCACAGATCAGAACAACCATGTTGTTCCTCCATGTCTTCACATTACTGTCAGGGCAGAGGGTCTATCTGCTTCTGGATCCCTCAAACTGATAATGCCTCTGTGGTCACCACTGTCTTCTAGTGGTGATGCTGTGGCTCTGTGGTCACCACTGTCTTCTAGTAGTGATGCTGCGTCTCTGTGGTCACCAGTGTCTTCTAATGGTGACGCTGTGTCTCTGTGGTCACCAGTGTCCTCTAATGGTGACGCTGTGTCTCTGTGGTCACCACTGTCTTCTAGTGGTGACGCTGTGTCTCTATGGTCACCACTGGCTTCTAGTGGTGACGCTGTGGCTCTGTGGTCACCACTGTCTTCTAATGGTGACGCTGTGTCTCTGTGGTCACCAGTGTCCTCTAATGGTGACGCTGTGTCTCTGTGGTCACCACTGTCTTCTAGTGGTGACGCTGTGTCTCTGTGGTCACCAGTGTCCTCTAATGGTGACGCTGTGTCTTTGTGGTCACCAGTGTCCTCTAATGGTGACGCTGTGTCTCTGTGGTCACCACTGTCTTCTAGTGGTGACGCTGTGGCTCTGTGGTTACCACTGTCTTCTAGTGGTGACGCTGTCTCTGTGGTCACCACTGTCTTCTCGTGGTGACGCTGTGGCTCTGTGGTCACCACTGTCTTCTAATGGTGACGCTGTGTCTCTGTGGTCACCAGTGTCCTCTAATGGTGACGCTGTGTCTCTGTGGTCACCAGTGTCCTCTAATGGTGACGCTGTGTCTCTGTGGTCACCACTGTCTTCTAGTGGTGACGCTGTGGCTCTGTGGTTACCACTGTCTTCTAGTGGTGACGCTGTCTCTGTGGTCACCGCTGTCTTCTCGTGGTGACGCTGTGGCTCTGTGGTCACCACTGTCTTCTAATGGTGACGCTGTGTCTCTGTGGTCACCAGTGTCCTCTAATGGTGACGCTGTGTCTCTGTGGTCACCACTGTCTTCTAGTGGTGACGCTGTGGCTCTGTGGTTACCACTGTCTTCTAGTGGTGACGCTGTGGCTCTGTTGTCACAACTGTCTTCAAGTGGTGACACTGTGGCTCTGTGGTCACCAGTGTCTTCTAATGGTGACACTGTGGCTCTGTGGTCACCAGTGTCTTCTAATGGTGACGCTGTGGCTCTGTCGTCACCAGTGTCTTCTAACGGTGATGCTGTGGCTCTGTGGTCACCAGTGTCTTCTAATGGTGACGCTGTGTCTCTGTGGTCACCACTGTCTTCTAGTGGTGACGCTGTGGCTCTGTGGTCACCAGTGTCTTCTAATGGTGACACTGTGGCTCTGTGGTCACCAGTGTCTTCTAGTGGTGACGCTGTGACTCTGTGGTCACCAGTGTCTTCTAATGGTGACACTGTGGCTCTGTGGTCACCAGTGTCTTCTAATGGTGACGCTGTGGCTCTGTGGTCACCAGTGTCTTCTAACGGTGATGCTGTGGCTCTGTGGTCACCAGTGTCTTCTAATGGTGACGCTGTGTCTCTGTGGTCACCACTGTCTTCTAGTGGTGACGCTGTGGCTCTGTGGTCACCACTGTCTTCTAGTGGTGATGCTGTGTCTCTGTAGTCACCACTGTCTTCTAGTGGTGACGCTGTGGCTCTGTTGTCACAACTGTCTTCTAGTGGTGACGCTGTGGCTCTGTGGTCACCAGTGTCTTCTAATGGTGACGCTGTGGCTTTGTGGTCACCAGTGTCTTCTAATGGTGACGCTGTGGCTCTGTGGTCACCAGTGTCTTCTAATGGTGATGCTGTGGCTCTGTGGTCACCACTGTCTTCTAGTAGTGATGCTGCGTCTCTGTGGTCACCAGTGTCTTCTAATGGTGACGCTGTGTCTCTGTGGTCACCAGTGTCCTCTAATGATGACGCTGTGTCTCTCTGGTCACCACTGTCTTCTAGTGGTGACGCTGTGTCTCTGTGGTCACCACTGGCTTCTAGTGGTGACGCTGTGGCTCTGTGGTCACCACTGTCTTCTAATGGTGACGCTGTGTCTCTGTGGTCACCAGTGTCCTCTAATGGTGACGCTGTGTCTCTGTGGTCAACACTGTCTTCTAGTGGTGACGCTGTGGTTCTGTGGTTACCACTGTCTTCTAGTGGTGACGCTGTGTCTCTGTGGTCACCAGTGTCCTCTAATGGTGATGCTGTGTCTCTGTGGTCACCACTGTCTTCTAGTGGTGACGCTGTGGCTCTGTGGTTACCACTGTCTTCTAGTGGTGACGCTGTCTCTGTGGTCACCACTGTCTTCTCGTGGTGACGCTGTGGCTCTGTGGTCACCACTGTCTTCTAATGGTGACGCTGTGTCTCTGTGGTCACCAGTGTCCTCTAATGGTGACGCTGTGTCTCTGTGGTCACCACTGTCTTCTAGTGGTGACGCTGTGGCTCTGTGGTTACCACTGTCTTCTAGTGGTGACGCTGTGGCTCTGTTGTCACAACTGTCTTCAAGTGGTGACACTGTGGCTCTGTGGTCACCAGTGTCTTCTAATGGTGACACTGTGGCTCTGTGGTCACCAGTGTCTTCTAATGGTGATGCTGTGGCTCTGTGGTCACCAGTGTCTTCTAACGGTGACGCTGTGGCTCTGTGGTCACCTGTGTCTTCTAATGGTGACGCTGTGGCTCTGTGGTCACCAGTGTCTTCTAATGGTGACGCTGTGGCTCTGTGGTCACCAGTGTCTTCTAATGGTGACGCTGTGGCTCTGTGGTCACCAGTGTTTTCGAATGGTGACGCTGTTTCTCTGTGGTTACCCCTTTTGGGGTGTGTGGTCCAGACTGCTGTACTTGGTGGAACATGCATTTGGACAAAGCAAAATGTAGAGGGAGTTTGAACTGGCTGGCTGGCTGGCTGGCTGGCTGGCTGATGATGATGGACCAGCTGTATCCCCACTTTCAAAATAGGGGTGCACCCCCATTTTTTTCATCTTGAAAATGATAATGATCCATTGGGTAATTTATCATGTTCAATGATTAGTAGTGTTTTGAGCTTGTATATATTAAAATAGATATGGCCATTTTATATATGATATAATCATTAACAGATTGCTTCTAAAACCCTGTCCCCCGTTGCCTCAAGATGAATAATTTTGACCACTGGACAGTTTTGATTCACTCACATGCACCACTGTGTTGGTTGCACCACTGGTGTATAAAATGAAAAGCCACCTGCAAAAGAAAATTGTTAATCTATTTTGTTGTGCTGTTGTTACATGCATGTCGTTGTTTCATGTCCGATGGTGTTGATTCAATGGTGTTGTTCCATATCTTTTGAGTTCCGTGCACCATGAGCAAATTCATTGTATCGTTTGACTTTGCCTGTTAGAACCATGATGAGCACGGGCATGTTTGATTAGGCTTCGCTGTATCATAGACTCTGACTCTGAGTAGCCTTCCATCAGTCTACCAAAGGTTGCACCTTAGCAGAAAACGTCAAGTTCTGTAGCTCGAGGCCTGTCAATGAGTAGCTTGCAATTGAGAAATAATCAGTAGGACTAATATATCATGACTCATTCTGTGAAATAACCCCCGAACCCTGCCCCCATTCTGCATTTTGTCATATTTATTTTCCCAACATCAATCGGTTATGTCAAATAGTTCAAATGTTGTCATTCAGTTACAAAAGTAACATTTCTGAGTGAGCCCATATGCAAGCACATCGTGGACGCTTTGCGGTTACATATGGAGCCAAGCTGTTTTTATGTGCCTATGTGCCAAATGAAAAAGCACAGGATAATATGTATTTCGATAAAACAAACAGCTCTGCTTGACTTGGTTAGTAATATTGAACAAACAAGCCATTTCTAGTCTTTGCATCAAATATGTATTTTTTTTAAAGTTAATTTTAAACATTTTCATGGCACCAAAAAAAAGTCCATGTCTAAAGAAAAGTGTGCACCCATAATGATGATGATGATCGTGGTGGATCAATTTGTGTTGAATATCAAATTGACATCTCCCCATTTGTTATTCTCTCTCTCTCTCTCTCTCTCTCTCTCTCTCTCTCTCTCTCTCTCTCTATCTATGTATCTATCTATCTATCTTTCAAGGTATTTCTTCCGTAGCGGGAACATTGAGCACCCAGGGGACAAGCTGTTCAACACCACTGTGGAGGTGCTGCCTTTTGACGTGAGTCTCACCGCTATTTACCCGATTCAATCCCAGCACATTATTACCATTACATAACCTTTACCATATATTATCTTACAATATGAAGCTCGCCACTATAAGCCTGATTCATCCTGTCCCAGGATTGCCAGTACATAGACCTTTACTATAGTAATATCACTGGAAATATATGTAATTACAGTGATTTATACAACGGGTGGATGTAATCCTGAATGCTGATTGAGCATTCCAGCCAGTGTCTATTCCACAAGTTACCACAGCTAAAATGCCTATTTACTCTGTTCCATCTGACTGCGCAATCCACTGTCTCATCAGCCCAGCCAGGCAATATATGAACGTGATCTCCGCTATAAAAAGCATCTAGACATTATCTCACATTTCTTTTAGACTAACATTTAGTTTTCAACACCAGAGATTTGTATAAACCTTGCTGTCTACCTCTCTGACATTTGCAACATTATTTCAATATTCAAATTCGATCTCCAGCTGTCCCATAGTAATGAACGCATCAGGAGACGGAACGAGACAGATATGCAGGCATGCAGCTTTTCTCAGTCAGTTGAAATCATGAAACAGCTGGCATCATTTTCATGGATATATACAAAGAAATGTCAATTAAAAAAAGGTCAAACAAAACAAAGTACAGCTAGTTTGCAGCCTTTCCAGCTTCGGTTTGAAGTGATTGTGTTAGCTGTGCTGTTGGCTAGCTCCTCTGAACAACAGTGTACTGATGAGAGAGCCCATTTTCTATGCCAGGCTAAATCGTGCCTCATTGTTATGTATCCAAATAAATTTCACAAAGAAACAGCTTAAACTAATGCAAATGCAGCTACTTTGTTATTATTCTGTCTGTACTGTTTGACGTGACCATTAGTTACCATAGTTGGCTAGCTAGCAAGCAAGGGATAAGAATGTTGCCAGCCAGTATGGCAATGGAACATTTAGAACGAATAAACGACTGGGTCGGGTCTCTGGCAACCGAACCGATAAAACGAATGACCAGCCGGCTTGGGTAGCAGCCCTAGATTTGTGTCGGGACTGTATCTTGCGGAAGGATTAAATAGCATGAATAAATTCATCAAAATAACATTTTTTATGAAAATATGTCAACCATTATTTGAATATGTTGGTAACCCATTGTATAAAAGTGATAATGCCTTCGAAGCTGGTGTTTGGAGGATATATTGGCACGGTTTGCCGGCACTCGACTTAGTCTCGGGCCTAACAACACCTGTGCCAATATAACACCAGCTTCTCGGGCATTATCACTTAATTATACCATGGCATTGTTGAATACTACTTTCTGATTGGCTTGAAGGGCACTCTAGAGCGTGCATTATTTCCTTGAAACGCACAGAATATTTGCATGGTAGAATTCAACGGCTATAGTTAATTTTTACATGTTTTGTTTGAGCTGCTTTTGAAAGCAAAAGTCGAATTGAAAACAGTATTGGTATTTGTTGAATTCGATTATCATAATAGCCAGCTAGGACTGATGGTTTGGTTAGCTAAACTAGCAAGTCTGTTTGTTTAGTTACCAAGGCAACTACTGTAGCAATCTAGTAAACTTGCTAGATACTTCAGTGGATGTTGAACACATTTCTATCTGCAAATGATCAAAGTTCTAGTGGCAAACGTGTTAAATTATAACCATGGTATGAAAGGGACAGTCAACTCGGGGCTCTATGCGTTCTCTGGAAAATAATGCAACTCCGTGGAAAGTCCGCTAACGCTTCGTGGAACACACCTTCCGTATTGTTCAATATCCCTTACATATACCGAGTATACCAAACACTAGGAACACCCCCTTTGCCCTCAGAACAGCCTCTATTTGTCGGGCTATGGACTCTGCAAGGTGTCGAAAGCGTTCTACAGGGATGTACTGTTACATACAGGGTCTCAAGATCATATACTTTCAGGAGATCTCTATTATTTTGTGTTATTTCTAGTGAGATACAGCCCATCTCATGGAAAGCCACACTGGATACATCACTCTTCCTCAAGTGGAACGGTATATAAAGTCATGTGAAGTCAGCTTCCATCTGGTTGACATAGAAGCACATAAGCCATGTTTAAGGGCGAGCACCCACAGTGTTAAGCCCCAGAGGACACAGAGAAGAGATGAGAAATGACTCAAGACAGAGTGAGGTTATTCTCTCTCAAAATAAAAAGAGAATATGAGAGAGATATTGTGGAGAAAGAAACAGAAAAAGAGGACTCCCAGGCGGTGGTAATCAAATCAGTCTCCCGCCGGCCACGGTTTGAGAGCTTTCGCCTTAAAGAATATTTCACCCGGCAGGGTGGCTAGGCGAGGTGGGGATTTCAGATTAGGTTCCGCAAACTGACGCTCACCTTGACAGATTAATAGCTGGGGTTTTTTCCCCTCACTCTTCTCCCTCTCTGTCTATCTCTATTTTATTATTGATTTTCCCTCCTTCACTCATTCAATCTCTCCTTACACCTGACTGTCATTGAGACCCTGTAATGCTGCAAGAGGGTGGAGGTGTTTGTGTTTTTGTTGTTGTTGTTCCTCCTATGGGAAGAATATGAGTAGAAGTGTTGATGATGAGTAGAAGTGTTACATGTCTTTAGAGTCATAACAAGTTATGCTGGTCTTAGAATGGAGAAGAAAGGATTGAGGAAAGAAAGGTAAGGAAAGACAGAGAGAATAAAGACGAGGAAAGATAAGAAAACAAGAAGATGATGCGAGAGAGACGCTGTCAGGTGCAGTTAAACGTCGGGAAATGTCATATTTTTACAGTGTAGCGTACAGATGTACAGTAGGATCTTAATTTGATCACTGTTGCATTACTGAGAGTACAGATGAGCTTTGTGATTTACATAAATTCACTGAAAACCTACACTAACACACGGTTACACTAACAGTATTGCACTTTTTATGGAGCTTACTTTCTGTAGCAAATAGCCTAACCACCGATCAAGCAACATTATGCACTAAACGTTCAAATCTTGTTGCTGCAGGATTATTTTGCTGTGACAATATAGGTCAAATTAAGATCCTACATCTGTAATTACTTGTGTGATTGGGCATGCATTGATTTCTCTTTAGAGGACCAACAGAAGGGGAAAATCCTGCTACAAAAGGTCAGCTTGTTTTCCCTCCTTTCCTTTCTCCTTCATTGCTTTAGATAAGCGAGTCAAACAGATATTTCTCCAACAGTATCAATTGCTATGACCCAGCAGCAACACTAAAGAGTCCCGCTGTATTAACTATGATGACCCATTGATATCTTTCTCACTTTTATGTTGTAAGACGAGGTTAAAGTTAGGTTGATCTGAGTTCACGAGTAGTGCCGTGAGGTGTGTGTGTGTGCGCGCATGTGTGTGTGTGTGCATGATTTACTAACTGAATCTGGAGATTAAAGGAGGTCAGTAGCAAGGAGTTTGCTGTTGTCAATGCATTGGTTGATGATGTATACAGTAGATTTTATCTGTGATCTGAGTGCAGATCAAACAGGATTTCTGCCTGCATTGATCTTGGTTGTGTGTGTGTGTGTGTGTGTGTGTGTGTGTGTGTGTGTGTGTGTGTGTGTGTGTGTGTGTGTGTGTGTGTGTGTGTGTGTGTGTGTGTGTGTGTGTGTGTGTGTGTGTGTGCGTGCGTGCGTGCGTGCGTGCGTGCGTGCGTGCGTGCGTGTACATTCGGCAAGCTTGCAAGCGTATATGTGTTCCTGTGTTGTGTTCCTCACACACCTCTCTCTCTTTCTCCTACAGAATATCCAATCAGAAAAAGAGGCCTTGAAAGAGGGGAGAGAGAAAACACCAAAGTACCACAGAACAGAGGACGGCTTTATCAGAATAGGTGAGTATTTTGCTTTCTGTAGCAAAAATGTTGTTACTGTACCCTCTAATGAAAATGACCCACCCATGGACATGTTTCAATAGGTGGTTATTAGTACTGGGGATGTATTTACCAGAAGTGTTAAGAACTAGTACTGCAGAAAGAATCACCCAAAGCCAAACAAAGGACTCCACTGTCATAAAAATGATGTCATCTTTTTAGAGAATCCAACACTGTACTCCCTGCCAAAATATCCCTCCAAAATTCTTTCCCTTTTGTTTTCATCCATCCATTCTTCAGTCCCCTTCATCTAACAAAACCTTGTGCCAGATTCTAACCGGTACTGGCAAACAGGAATAGTTCACATGGACTAACAGGCCCTGACAAATTACACACACACAAACACAAACACACACACATACGCTCTTACACAGGCCCCTGACAAATCCATCTCACTCAATTACTGAGCGCTCCAACACATGATTAGCTGCTGCACCGTCTAGGACTTTCACAGGAGGACGGGAGGAGTAGATAAGGACTGCCTTCACAGTTTTTAGAGGACCTTAGGTGCTCTTTCTGAAATTGCGTGAAGTGCAAGACAAGTGTTGCACTGGTGCGCTTTAAAATGATAGCATGGTACTCATTGAAAATAATTGGATTTAATGACACTACAGTGTTTTATATCATATTGAAAAATCAGGATGGGTAAAATGTAGTTAACATGAGGTAGAAATAAGGGTTTGAGCTCAATTCCATTACAACTGAATCAGTGGCAGTGTTAGATACACCATCGTTCCTTCCTTCAATCGAGATCTGAGGAGTGGATTTGTTATGCAATAGGGCAGAGACCTTGCTTTCATGTACACTATTATCTATCCAATGACATACAGATGGTTGATTAATTCAATGAAGGAAGGAAGGAAGGAAGGAAGGAAGGAAGGAAGGAAGGAAGGAAGGAAGGAAGGAAGGAAGGAAGGAAGGAAGGAAGGAAGGAAGGAAGGAAGGAAGGAAGTAGACAGCGAGTGAGGATGTGTGTTCTGTGTAGTCAAACACGTCCCCAGGCCAGTGATTACTGTCCGTAACACATAGACAGGCTTTCATCCCCTTGAAAGAGGTACTCCTTCTGACAGCATATAAATTACTACAAGCGCTCCTGCTCATTCATAAATATTTCAAGGGGGAATCAATATCAATCTGGCACAGTAGTCAATTAATTGTGCGATATTGCTATCAAATGTTCACCAGGTTCTTCTCCCTCCAGCTCTACTTTCAGGCGTAGTGTAACCTAAACCATAGAACTCACTCTATCACTGTGTCACTCTATCACTGTGTAAGATTGATATGAGAGAGAATTAATTGTGTATAGTTAGCATTTCAGTAGTAGATCAACAAAGAAAGCATAGCAAGCTGAATGCATGGTATGGTCATATTTGATACCAGCGCCTTGCCTTGAACCAATTGAAATGTCAACACAACATATCTTGTATCTAATGTGCTCTCTGTTAGAATTTAGGAGCACATGCAGTATTTATTGAGGTACAAATGAAATACAATGCTTCATCATGACTACAGTGTTTACTGACAAAGTCAATAGACCCTTTTTCAGTACACAACGCACAGATGCGTGCGACTCTTGGCTGCAGTAAGCAAGCCATCGCCATCTGCGCCCATTCAACATAGCCTAGATTTACGTTGTTATTACTTCTAAACAAAATAACTTTTGACGATTCTCGTACGCTTACAATTATGTTTTGATTCCTGCTTGAACAGTCACTAAGATTCTGTTTGGTTGTGATCTTTGCAAAATAACTATTTTGGATACAGCAGTTGTTTGCTAGAATGCCAATGCTCATTGATATACTGTAGCCTGTAGCAAAAGCTAGCCAAAGAGCCACTTTACTGGCTGAAGTTTAAGTGTTTTTTAAGTATAATGCAGCTGATTTGCGATGATGACACAAACATTACATTAAGCAGGACATTCAAACGAGCTTTAAAATCCAATTATAATCCAATTACAATCCATAAACAGCATCTAAATGGAGGCTTTTTTTGGCCAGTTGCTGGCATTCTATAAGAACTCCCCCTTGTTCTGCCACCAGCTTGCACGCGTCCCCCTCGTGCGACAATGTTTGTAAACACAGAAATGGTTCTATAGATGTCCAGCCACAGTCTATTGGTTATGTTGGTCTGATATATCGATTCTCTCTCTCTCTCTCTCTCTCTGACCTCTAGGAGTGTTCCATAATGGGATCGCTGAGGGAGAGGTGGATCCCACATTCGGGCCCCTGGAAGCCCTTCGTCTCTCTGTGATCACAGACTGCCCCGTCTGGGTCATCCTGAGCGAGGTAAGCCGGCTCAGTCATCACCCGCTCACCACAGAGCCTTGAAAGCCTTTGTCTTATAAAGAATCCCTTGTATTTTAGGCAACTTAAAGTGTTGGTTCACTGAAAAATCTAAAATGGTCAGATGTTTTCAGGCTTCAAAGTGGTCTATTGTAAAGTAGAATATATACCTCAAACAGATAGAATATGATTTTGTCTCAAATGCTATTCCTCTTGCACTTCAGATATTCATCAAGAAAGCAGAGTGAATGTCAACACCCCGCAGCAATACCTCAGTCATCCGTTCGACCGTTCGACAGAGGAACGGAGCCTTTGAAAGCTATACTCATTCCCTGGCTTTTGGCAATTAGTTTCTCGAGCGTAGTCGGAGTGCGCCATCTGTTGGCGAGATCTTGCCATCGCAGGGTCCTTCTGAGACTGTCAACTCAATCCATGGTTGACAGACCGTGTGGGAAGATCTTCCCAGACACTCGTAATCGGAGAACGCGCCCTGCGTGAACGACACAAAGACGACGCTGTATTTAGGAAACTGTATTTATGTGTACATAAAGGTTTATGTTTTAAATAATTGTAATTACACTGGTAATTGTCAAATAGCTCGCAAGATTGTTTAGCTCCTTTTGATGACATTATGACAATGAAATGTTGCTGCTTCGGAATCAAAGACTTGGCCTACAACGTTACCAAGATACAGGTATGTCTGAATTGTGCAACTTCAATAACTGATAATCATGTTTGACAAATGTTACTGGTTTTACCCAAATGTATTCCCAGTAGGCAGAATCTACCGCACACTCATAGCTGATTTGTGAAGGTGCTGGAGGCAAAAGGCAAAACTGGAGAAGCAGGAAATAGTCTCCCGCACACAAAAATGTATTTATTTGTGGCTGAGCTTTCGGGCAGTCGATCAAATGTATTCAGAAAATACCTATGTATGTGGATATAGGCCTAATATGCATATTTATGTAACACAATCATATGAATGATCTCTATTATGTGTGTTGATATGTATTTACAGTGAGTGTCCACAAAAGTCAGTCAGAAAAGTAGCCTAGGCCTATACAGTGTAGATGGAAATAGAACTTTAGCCAGAAAGTACACACATGTCTAATGTTTGAATAAAATATCTTTATATGGTCAATTCTAAAGCCAGAAGTCAATGTAGGCACATTATGATTATGGTTCTTACATCTGTTTGAGATTTATTTCAAGAACCATCTTCCCTAACATTGTTTTTCCCCCTTCTCCGCCTATCAATTTGCCTTAATGTGACATGAAGTTAACCAGGTTGTGGGGATAAATCAATGTAAGGCAAGGCCAGACACAAGCTACTCAATTGCATTAGCTAGGGAACTGGAAAAGACAGCAGCCTCAATAATACAGGAAACATATCTGGTTTACAGGAAACATATCTGTTGGATTTTCTATGTCTGCCACATATCAGATACACAAGGTTAGTTGTAATCCAAGGAGCCACATATCAGATACACATGTGGAGTAATTGTCTGGACTAGTCGGATGTAAGAGAAATATGTAGCTCTAATCAATGCATGAAGAATCATCTTTACTTCTCAGTAGAATCTATGTTTCTCATAATGACCATGAAGAAGTCAAGGAAGGACCCCTCTCTTCCCCTCAAGCGAGGTCTCATGAGAGAGTGAAACTGTCCAATATATGACAACCCCTCTCATTCCACATGTTCTGCACTACTACTATAATGAATTGATGATGGAATTTATTAAAGTAGTGTAATTGTCCTGACACCAGACTTATACATCTTCCAAACAGGCTCTGTGACGGCAAGGGCAAAACTCAAGTTCTATGTATTGCTAGATGCAAAGTATTTTGCAGTTAAAGGGACACATTCATTTGCTTTTGCATACTTGGATCCAAAAAACATTCCTTTATCAGAGCCCAACCGAAGAACCATTGAAAGCCCTTGATCGAAATCTAAAGAGTTGTCGGCACAGAACAGGAGTATGGGATCTCAGCCAATACAAGTGTATTGAAAGTGAAATTCAACTTGGGGACTTAACTCAGAAGCGAGGCCGCTTTTCTATCGAATACAGAATGCAACATTGATTCTGATTCTGCTCAATGTTAACACAGTTTCTCAGCAACAACTGACCTAAACTTGTTTTCCATTTATTGGCGTGTGCACTCCAGTAAACAAGCTGTTTTAGGAGCCCCTTCGTTGCTATCGGTATGGCCACTATACAGTAGCAGGTGCGTGGGTGCATTAAGTCAACGTAGGGCTATGGATAGAAAAATCTGAACTGTACCCAATGAGCTAAGAAGGAGAAAGTGTTTTCTTTTCTTGTAAGGTGCACTGGAATGCATTGCTATTATATGTTGTATTTTGTATAATTTAGATAAACTATATTTAATGATGTTATCTATCCATTCTGTGAATTGTAATAAAGATGGAATTTCAAATGACATGGGTTTGTTTTTGTTTCAAGTTATTTGCTCTGGTCAATTCAATAAAAATCTGAGTAATCTCGTGTGAATTAGTCTGCTTTTGTGAAAGGTAGGCTATGCTACTTTTCTGGTACCAAATCACATGTACATGGGTCACATTCCTTGCATATTTCATTAATGGACCATGTGACTGCAAAGTCCCATTGATATTTTGACACCATAGGCTTTGGTGCTTGGTAGAATGTAAGTGAGTAGGCCTATGTGTCGCTATGACATTGGCTCGATAGAATTGGAGTGCCCGTTTTCTGCAATTCAACTTTGAAAGGCAATGTCCACATTTACTGTAAATGCTGCATAAACTATGTCGGCTCAATCGGAAATTACTTTTAGAAATGTCCATTGAGCTATAGTTCCTTCCACAGGTCGGATTGAATGCATCTCTAGGCCATAAGGTTTTGTGATAATATTGTAGGGTAGGCTATTTGATATTTTCAGTTAGCAGCATACAGTCAGGGCACTTCAGAAAACAGGATGTATAGAACACAACATTCATTTTCAAACATGATCATCCATACAACATAAAGCGCTTTGAGCACATGTAAAAGTACTACATAAATCCAGTCCATTATTATGGGGTTCAAACACCCCCATATTTGACCAGGATGGGGGCATGCAATTAGCATTTGTTGTTGTTTATGATCAGAAAAAAACAACTGTATCCAAATGAATGCATCTGTCAACAGGGATGTAATTATATTGTACATTATTGAATAAGCCTACACCATATTCAATAAACCTCACATTCAGAATGATCACATCGGCGCTTTAGTTGTTAAATTAATATGTAAAGAGTTTTACTATTTTATTCGATCTTCACAAAGTACATAAATCATTAATTGATCATAAACTACAACAATCATCAATCATTTTCGCTGCTGCAAATTTATATTTGAGCCTTGTCTGACTATAACCAATCGGCATGCATTTCCTCTTAGAGCTGGACAAATCATCGCCGTCCACGAGGTTGAGATTGGGGGCGGAGACCATTCATTGTGATGAGCGTGTAGTACAAGCAATCACATTCCTATAATTCCCGGAAAATATCAACGTTTTCAAATTGGCAACCAATCAGCAAGTGGAGAAGGTGGAGCTACTAATCCAGTATGCATGCCCCAAAGCCACACGTGATCCGGCTGTAGTTCCAAGTTGTCACATCGGAATCAGGAGGTAAGTAAAGACGAACAAATATCACTTCTTACAAACATAAGTCGCTAAATTATAATGTCAGTCTAAATTGACATAGGATGTTCAGCTGTTTACATACAGGCCAGTATCGTTTAATTGCAATACTGAATAAGATCAAGAACCCATGCGTGGTCTTAGCATAGACTGGCTAGCTGACGGCCAGCTAGCAAGCTAATTTAGCCTAGTTAGCAATTAAGAGAACAAATTAATGTAATTGTTCCGTTTATTGTCATGTAACACCGTCAGTTGCACACTTTTCTCGTGTGTTCATTTTGCCGACATTTTGTGTAAGTCAAGTTGGACAGGCTAACGTTACCTAACTTGGCTACATGGGAGGCATCGAATGTGGATAGCAAGCTATACCAGCCTCGAGTTAAAAGCAAGGAAAATGACATATTGCCTCTGTTACAATAATGTTCCGACATTTTCACAAACTATATTGTAGTTGAAAAACACTAGAAATCGGTAAAAAAAAAAGTGGTGGTGATGATGATGCAGCAGTGTGTGTCATGGTGCGAAACCAATATATGGCTATTTAAATTTCGTACACAAGTAAATGAATGGACTCATGATAAGCATTCTGCCCTAACTATGTAGCTATGTCATTTTTCATGTGGTAATTGTAATCGCGTTTCCTGTGTTGGATATAGTGGGTAACATTAGCATACTCCCTTCAAAAGATGAGTACTATAGCTAGCTACAGATAATATTATATGTGAAATAATTTCCCTTAGGAGCTACATGAAGCCTGCTTGTAGGAATTGCTACGTGTTTTATAGGAAAACCTTGTTACCCCTGTTCTACCATGGAAACGGGTATTACTGGCAAAGCACTTAGAAGTCTGACCAGTTTTACAAACCCACTTCCGCCACTGAATGAAACCAGAAAGTGCAACGGCTAGATAGAGGTCATACAGCGCCCTCTTGGAAATGTGGCTTTTACAGTTTGCTTATCTAACAGAATTGGTTAGCTTTGGGACACATCAGAAGTATTGTATTGGTTGGACTCCCTGAGTTGTGCATAGATCTGGTGGCTGGCGACCGAAAATAACCATATCACAACATTGCCAGCTTCATCCCCCCCCCCCCGATTTATTTTCTGCCACCAAGGCACATGTATAATTTCTAGGAACTCGACTTGCCAGATGTTAACATTTCACTTTACCTCTCTATGAAATAAATGTCTGAATCCAACTTTTGTATGAACTGCACCATATTCCTGCTGTGTGTGTAGTGCTTGGTCTAATTGCAGGAATATGGTGCAGTTCGGAGAACAATTGGATTCGGGCGCTTATTTGATAGTGAGGGACACTTCACTTTATATCTGGTAAATCGAGTTCCTAGAGATTCTACGTATGCCTTTATTGACAGGAAAAGTTTTTGGGGGGTGGGGCCGGCTATATTCTGATAGGGTTATTTTCCGTCTCCACCCACCCGAAGGATGCAGAACTCAGGGTGTCCAACCAATACAGACTCCCGATGTTTCCCAAGGCTAGAATTGGTGTGTCTTATTGAATGGTTAGCTATTGTGAGAAATGTAATTGGTATTCTATATAAATAATTTATCTGAATGGGCGTAGGAAGTTGGACATTTGTTGTTATACCTTGTTAAATAATAACTTCTCAGTTCTCTGGTGGGTAATGTTTAAAACAGATCTGTTATGTTTTAAGATACTTGCATTTTAAATCCACTCTTGTTGACAATTTAGTAACTAATGTTGAATGGCACAATAGACTGATACACATGCTTTTAAAATATAATATTAGCTTTTACATAATCTTCTTACATCTTGCATTATCTTTTTTGAGATGGTCAAGGCCCCGAAAGGCACATGGGGGGGCTTTGGGTCCTTATCTGCTTCAACCCAGGGCACACCCCTTCCCAGATCCCTACAGTATGACCTAGACTGGGCTTCACAGCACAGAGTTGGCTTTCCAGTATCAGATGCTGCGTGTTTCTTATCCATGAGAGGACACTCTGTGAAAGCACAGTTTGACATCTTGCACAAGATGTCTCCTACTTAGATGGTATACACTGAGAGAACCATATGACCTCGGCATTAGAAGACAGCACTGTTTTCCCCAAGTACAGCGTGAACTGGATGGAATGAATTCAGAAGACTGGCTGACAGATAACGCTCCTTGCTGTGTTGCTTGAGCACTGATTGATTAGTCTACAGTCACCCTCCCTCCTTCTATCTGCTCTGCTCTCAAGGACATGTGACCACTGAGGCATGATGTGAATGGGGGAAGGCTGTCCACTTGGCAGCACAACTAGGGTCTCCCCTCCTGTGTGTGTGTGGTGTTTTGTTTGCCCGCATGACATCTCCAGCCTTTGTTGAGAAAGTTACATTTGGCACTACTCACATTTATCCTTCTGGCCCTCCCACCCTGGACCACAAAACGCCCCACATCTGTCCTAGGCTGCAAGCACCCTTCAAGCTCCTGTATCCCCCAAACAGAGCGACTGTGGGTTAGGGCTGGGCGATATATCGAATGAATTAGAATTTGTTTTTGCGTGATATTCCAAATTCTTGTATTGCAAGAATCAAGGTTATTTTCCCGATTTTATGAGTTTGGTTTGTCTGCTTGTTCTCATGTTGTATTTTTGGGAGTCATTGTCCCAAAGGCGGGAAGGCAGGCGAAAAGCTTAGATCCAAAATCAGCCTATAGAAACACATTGGCCTGATTTTGGACAGATTTTTATGGTTTACACATACACACCAGGCCCTTTCTCCTGCCTCTCACGTCAAACAAGTTAAGAGATCACATCCTTCTCTCTGACAAGTGGTTTCAACTTGCTATTTGAGGTTTGGTTAAACAGAATGGGTCATATGGACACAAACTCATAGAGATATTATTCTACTGTAATAGAGTAACTTTTCCAAAAATACCCTTTGTTAAATTATGCTCAGAGCAGACACTACTAAAACGAGAGTATCAATATGACAACCCCTCTTGTTCCACATGTTCTGCACTACTACTATAATGAATTGATGGTGGAATTTATTAAAGTACTGTAATTGTCGCTCTGGAAAATCAATGTTCAGTTTGTCGCTCGCAGCATTAGGAGTACCGGTAGCAGCATTTTAGCCACAGACTGTTATACTAGCTATCTAGTATGTGTTTTTATAAATATGCCATAAGCATAAAATACAATCATATAAGGAATTGGCAACTTGTTCTCATTCTGAGAAGTAAAGTACACTACATGACCAAAGTCATCGGCATTCATATGGAGTTGGTCCCCCATTTGCTGCTATAACTGCTTTTACTCTTCTGGGAAGGCTTTCCATTAGATGTTGCAACTTTGCTGTGGGAACTTGCTTCCATTCAGCCACCAGCATTAGTGAGGTCAGGTACTGATGTTGGGCGATTAGGCTTGGCTCGCAGTTGGCGTTATAATTCATCGCAAAGGTATTAAATGGGATTGAGGTCAGGGCTCTGTGCAGGCCAGTCAAGTTCTTTCACACCAATCTCGACAAACCATTTCTGTATGGACTGTGCTTTGTGCAAGGGGGTATTGTCATGCTAAAACCAGAAAATACATTCTCTGAACTGTTGCCACAAGGTTGGAAGCACAGAATCATCTAGAATGTCATTGTATGCTGTAGCGGTAACATTTCCCTTCACTGCAACTAAGGGATTTAGGCCGAACCATGAAAAACAGCCACATACCAGTATTCCTCCTCCACCAAACTTTACAGTTGGTGCTATGCATTCGGGTAGGTTGTCTGTTGGCCTGCCAGATGGTGAAGCATGATTCATCACTCCAGAGAACATGTTTCCACTGCTCCAGAGTCCAATGGCGGAAGCTTTACACCACTCCAGCTGACACTTGCCTGCGCATGGTGATCTTAGGCTTGTATGCGGCTGCTCGGCCACGGAACCCATTTCATGAAGTTCGTGACACTGTTGGTGTGCAGATGTTGCTTCCAGAGGCAGTTTGCAACTCGGTAGTGAGAGTTGCAACTGAGGACAGACAATTTTAATGCGCTACATTCCAACTCTGCGGTTCTGTGAGCTTGTGTGGCCTACCACTTCGCGGCTGAGCCGTTGTTGCTCCTAGACCTTTCTACTTCACAATAACCGCACTTGCAGTTGACCGAAACTCTTGCAGGGCAGAAATTTGATGAAAGGTGGCATCCTATGATGGTGAAACATTGAAAGTCACTGAGCTCTTTAGTAAGTCCATGCTACTGTCAATGTTTGTCTATAGATATTTCATGGCTGTGTGCTCAATTTTATTCACCTGCCAGCAACGGGTATGGCTAAAATAGCTGTATCCACAAATTTGAAGCGGTGTCCACATACCTTTGTGTGTATATATAAGTCTAGGTTACTTGATTTCAACATCTGAACAAAGTGACAGGCTAACATGCTTTTCAAACAGAGACAACTTCAACCTTGTTGGCTAGCAAATAGATCCAAGTTGGCTAAACTTGAAATATAAAGATTAGCTGGCCACTCACTATCACGTGGGCTTGAGAGATTGTTGATGAAACCTATGTTAATTTTCTATAGCCTAATACCTGCTACAAGAAGTTGGGCATTATTAGTGAATGTGCATTATGCATGGTTCTGATTAAATTTGTAACAAAGGGCATTTTCATAGACTTGAAAGCCAGATCAGTGATATTGCCCAAGCTGAACTGTGGACCTTGCAAGTCAACTACAACCCCATTGCCTCACCCACTCCCAAAAGTCTTGTATCTTAACCCCTCACTTGGTCATCAAGAAGATGCATGCATGGTGCTTTGGTGGTGAGCTTCCCTCTGGTTATCCCCTCTCTGTTGGCAGCCTGACTTGTTGCAGGGAAACACCCTCGTCACAGTTTACAAACAGACGCATGGCAGAGCCCTCTGTTAGAGAACACACCAGCTGTCGCGTAGACAGACACCGCCAGGACCATCACCGGGCCTGAAGGTGTCCCTCTTGGCCAGTGAAAGCAAAGTGGTGACAGTATTTCTTCTATGTGAAGGGAAAGTTGAGATTAATTTCTCTTTAGGCACTGCGTGGTCATCACTAGTTAACACAGCCACAAATTCGTAATTATGCCTAACACCTCTATTTCTACAAATGTTTTTGTTTTCCAAAATGTTTACGAAATAGCAAATTTTCTCTTTGTGGCTGTGCGAACTAGTGACAACCACCCTGCGTGGCTGTTGCCTGGCTACCCAAACCCCTTGCTACACGCTAGTGCCGATTTATGATTAAATCGAATATTGTGATATCTGACGTTGATGGTATATGTTGCAGCAAGACTATACTCCATTTAAAATGTACAAATCCGAAACTGTGCAGTTTTTTCAGCATGTTTAAATTAACTAAGCCTTTTATTTTTTTAACCACATGAAGATTATTTAATGAGAATGCGACTAATATTGTAAATACGCATAAATTGTACTTAACATTGTCATTAATGGCACAAAACGATTATATTGGGTATGGTGATATTGGGAGCAGCATATCATAGTAGATGTCCACCAACGGTTTCTTCTCTGCAATATGTCAGGATTTTAGTACCTCCCGACGATTTGTACATTTCGCACACACACAGGCGGTGTTCGCAGCTCCCCTGATTTGTCCCCTCAGGACACTCCTTAAGGGATATGGTTGTAGAGGTGATCTGTCCCTTGGGGGGGGGGGGGGCTCTGGTTATCTGGACAGATGGGAGTTGACTGGGGGGGATGGGTGTATAGCTCTCACCCACCTTCAAGGATTTTTGTCCAGCTACTCCAGTGAATTTCTTTTCACATGTATAATCGGGTGAATAATGTCGGCAGTCAAGTCTACAGCCGGTGGTCCTGTAAAAACGGTGCACTGAACGATCACCGTACCAACGCTAGGTCCACATTCGGTGCAGTGTGTGCGAGCCTTTAGAATGCACATATGACCTGCAGAACAAGCTCAATAGAGATACTGAATAGGAGTTGTGATGAGAACGGTAGTACTGGAGTATTAATCTTCATACCATATATGGACAGTAATGCATTATGGTTATCTTGACCTAATAACCATTTTGTTTAGACTGTCTGGGCTAGTTACCACCATTACTGCTGTGCCATGGGAAGTGCTAGCCGGTGGTGCTACTGATGCTAATACCACGTGGGGTTAAGATATGTACATGGTACGTATAGTGTGCGATTGCATGCTAGCGTGTAGGTGCTGGTGTGTGTCAGCAGTTCCTGCAAGAGGAAGGCATTGATGCTGTGGACTGGCCCGCCCGTTCCCCAGACCTGAATACAATTGAGTCCATCTGGGACATCATGTCTCGCTCCATCCACCAACGCCACGTTGCCCCACAGACTGTCCAGGAGTTGGCGGATGCTTTAGTCCAGGTCTGGGAGGAGATCCCTCAGGAGACCATCCTCCACCTCATCAGGAGCATGCCCAGGCGTTGTAGGGAGGTCATATAGGAATGTGGAGGCCACACACACTACTGAGCCTCATTTTGACTTGTTTTAAGGACATTACATCAAAGTTGGATCAGCCTGTAGTGTGGTTTTCCACTTTAATTTTGAGTGTGACTCCAAATCCAGACCTCCATGGGTTGATAAATTTGATTTCCATTGATCATTTTTGTGTGATTCTGTTGTCAGCACATTCAACTATGTAAAGAAAAAAGTATTTAATAAGAATATTTCATTCATTCAGATGTAGGATGTGTTATTTTAGTGTTCGCTTTATTTTTTGAGCAGTGTATATCAGTTGTATACTGCATATGGTAATGTGGACCTAATAGTACTCTTACATACTCACTCTCTCTGTGACCAGCCCCACTTATTTGGCTAATGGTATCAGAACATGCTGAGGGGTGAGAGTAGGGGGGATTTATGAGGGCACAAATTGCAATCTCATTGGCTTTATCCGATTAGAGAAGACAACTCAATCCCGAATCAATCCTTTCCCCCTAGGCACTAGCGAAGATCTGAGAGGATTGGATAGGTATAAGGGCTCAGACACAGCAATAGCGTTTCCTGGCCGAGAGTACTTAGAACCGCTGAACGCAATTTGAACGCAATTGTTTGAAAAAAGTTGTCAGTCTACTGCGGATGGTCCCTAAAACCCGATTGGCAGACACAAGCTCGATCCACATTCAGTGCGACATATGCTAGCCTTAAGAAACATTGTTATAATAATCTGATAATTCGGCAGAATATTTGCCATATTGCTTACACTTATGTAGTCCACTCCAGTAGATGGGTGGTAGGGCAGGCTAAGGGTTGATTTGGGACTGTGTCGGAGGAACATATGTCTGTGTGCACACAGTCTGTCCTAAATTATTTGTATTGTGTCGAGTAAATTGCCTGTGAATAATATGAAAGTTAAATATGTGTCGTGTATAAACTCAGTGGGTGTTATATGGCCTGCTAGTGTAATCTCATTGGGACTGATCGCATTAGGGGAAAGGCTAAGGCTGCATATCCCTCAGGCACCCCTCTCGTCGCTATGGCAATGGGTGCCAGGGAGGCTCTGGGTAATGGCATGGTGACCATATGCCTGGAAACGGTCAGAGGGTGTGTGCGTTCTGCAGGCATGGAAAGGATAAACGTTTAAAACCTTAGGAGGGAACCTAGTAGTATTAATGGACCATTTTGGTTCCAGGAACTTTCAATTATAGTCCTTATAAGACCGGGGTTGTCGGTTTGATTCCTGCATGGACCACCTATTCCGCTAGGTTTTTTATGTTCTAATAGGATAAAAAGCTCTATGGAATTTGACACGATGGCCACCTGCTCTGGAAGTAACCTTTTTTTCTCCAGCTCAGCGATATGTTGACTTGCATTGTCACTCGCCCACATATTTCTGGTGTCTCATGTAGTCCAGCCTCTCACATATTCACCCTCCCCCGTTTCCTTCCTTAAAAAAAAAAATCTTGTTTATCCCCTTATTTACTCTTTATTTAATGGCTGCATTTTCTCTGCTGTCATTTCCCTTTCTCCATCACATCCCTTCCACCATCTCTTGCCCTACCCATAGCTCCCACCGTTTGAAATCAGCCTTTACTCTTAGTCATTTTGATGTGAAAGGAACGAATGGGTGTAACTAAGCAATAATACTGTAACTCCGCTCCTCCTCCCTAGCCCTCGAGGTAAGGTGGCTAGAAATCTGGAAAGGCTAAGGAAGGAATTCAATAGGAATCAGTGTTTTCCCCCATATTCATTACCGGTATGTCATTAAAAAAATGTATTTCTGCCAAGGTGTGCTTTTAAATGGATAATATGTTAGAGGCATTCAGCTCTTACCCTAAAGGGTCTGAAGCCTGCTAGTTTTCTGTTCTACCTGATGATTAATTGCACCCACCTGGTGTCCCAGGTCTAAATCAGTCTGTGATGATAGGTGAACAATGAAAAAATGCAGTGGAACTGACTTGGCGGTCCAGAGTTGAGTTTGAGGGGTCTAGGGGAACAGCTAGCATGGTATTGCACTAACGCTAGTCGCAATGAAACCCCACTACCCTTGCCGCCACTGCAGAAAAAAGTCCTATGGTGAAACATTGGGAATCTGAATGTAGATGCAAACAGGAAGTGGGGATCTGTTAATTAGCCAAAGTAATTAGTAGGCTCGAGTCAGCAAGACTATCATTATCTGCCATACTTCTTATTATTAAAGCACTTATGGACAGCTGAGACAACCGCTCACATTTTATCCTAGTTTATGAATTGATCTCTCTCCTCTCCCCTAGACAATGGAATTGAATGTGAGGTGTGTTGTGCTGCTGGCCGTGGGCCTGTGCTCCACGCTGCTACTGACCACAGTGGCTGCCCACCAGGAGGAGGAGGAGCCTATCATGGAGCTGGCGGAAGACATGGGCGTGGAGGACGAGCTGGAGGACCTGGGCCTTGGGGAGGAGCTTCTGGACGGGGAGGTGGAGCCAGAGGATGCAGACACACCACCGGGACCGCCTCCAGCCCCTAAAGTAAGTATCCTATTGACCTAGACCAGTGTGTATGAAGTTAGTTTTAGTGGTTAGATAGTGTAGCTCCTCTTTTTCCCTCCAGCATACCCACATTGTGACAGCCAAGGAGGAGAGGTTATGCCAACATGGCTGCTCACTGTTCCCCTCAGGGATAAATGGATCATAATTTAGTTTACTGCTTGGATATACTCTGCATCGACTCAAAGGGAGTGCCTCACTTGTACACACATACATACCAACCGACCCATTTTCACTAGTCAAATGTCCATTGTGACTGGGCTGTAGAGTGAATGGGAGGTTTGAGCTCATTTTTTTATGACCTGAGTCTAAACCAAAATATCACAGATGAGACAAATTGTTCACCTGCCACTTTAAGGGTGGGAGGTTACCGTGGTTGTGCAACTACAGTCATGTTTGTGCCTGTGAGATTGAGTCTGACTACTAGAAGTGTTGTCTTCTCTTCCCTAGCAGTTGAAACTCAAACATAGAAAAGCAACCTAGCTTGTGAACAGAACAATGTAATTAGCCAAGAAACACAAGGACAAAGTCTCACTTCAGTAAATTTTAGTTTCAATTAAATTAGACTAACTTTTATGCTTGTGCACAGAGCTTCTAAAAATGAATCTTTCACTCAGCTCTACACATACGCACAGCCCCCAGCCAGGCAGTGCTGTAGCGCAAGGTGGAATAGTCTATTGGATTTGTAGTTCTTTGACTTTGTACAATTTTAAATTACCAGCTAACAAAATGGCAGAAATACTTACAAAACAACAGCTTCTGCATTGTTTATTTTACTATAAATTTGATCATACTTGACTATTTTTATTCACACATGCGAGTGAAAGGCTCACTGAAGCCCTGAACACCAGCCACCGTGGCTGGTGAAATAGACATCTTACCCGCCAATGCCAAAACCTACCTGCAGGTGGCGGGTGTTCATTTTAGACCCTGTTTCTACATAAAGGATATGGCTAATGCCAGAGTCATGAGACATTTCCAGTGGTGAATATCTCTGACTAGCCTAACTTCAGTAGAAGTAGGGAGGCATTTAAAATAAACTCTGAGGTGATACATTGACTAGCAATGTGACTTGAAGGTTTGCTATCTGGCTGGCCTATGTCCTCCCATTGCTCTTGCATAGGACACACACACACACACACACGTGTCCTGGTTGGCACACTGGGCAGTAGACGAGCTGACCCACTGACCCCTCTGTTCTCCGCTCCTCTCTAGGTGACCTACAAAGCTCCCGAGCCCATGGGAGAACACTTCTTTGCCGAATCTTTTGACAGAGGGACCCTAGACAGGTGAGAACTCATTAATCTTTGAAACAGTGCTGTTAAACACAGGCATTATTGTATACAGTCATTTGTAATGCAAATTACATCTACATCAAGGAAGATATATTCAAATATGCTGTGCTGAAATAACATGGGTGTTATAAACTGCATTTGTCTTCTCTTTATATGCCACACTGTACTGTTTGAGTGCTCACCATAGGACCAGCTGCCATTTTGACCTAAATATGAACCCAGCCCCAAGGTCATTCCCCCAGGGACTGTCCCTCTGGTGTCCAGGTGCTACCCTGTTTACTTGACTCAAGTCAATTTGCTTCTCCTGTTTCAGCTGGGTTCTCTCAAAGGCCAAGAAGGAGGATATTGATGAGGATATCGCCAAGTATGATGGTAGGCACTAAGACAGTTATGGCCCTGGTCAGAGAAGTATTTTTCCCCGCATTAATTACACAAAAAAAACAGCCGTTATTTTTTGCGGATGGGCGTGCTTTGTAATGTTTCTAAATCAATGAATGTGTTACTAGTAAGATGTCATGTGGTATATTGCTCAATTTCATTTAATATGTTGTGAACTGAGTCTTTTTAACCAAAATATCAGAGATGAGAGACATTTTCAGCTGCCCCTTGAAGGTTACCGTGGTAATGAGGCCACTTGAGTCATCAGGTGTGCCTTTGAAAATTTGTCTTCAATAGCAGTGGAAGCAAACTTTAACATTGAAAAACAGCCTGACTTGTGAACAAAACAATGTAAATATCCAATAAATACATGTATAAATTCTTATTGTAGTAGTTACACCAACTTTTATGCCTGTGTAGATTGCTTCTAAAAACAAATCTTTTAGCACTTCACTCACAGCCCCCCAGCCAGGTGGTATAGCTATAACATTAGGATTCAATTTGTTTGGTGCACTGCCAGATATGAAACAAAACGGCAGAAATACTTTGAAAACAGCTACTGCAGCATGTGCCCATACTTGACTTTTAACTATTTTTATATAAAATGCTCGCACTGTAGTGGCCCAAGTGTGACCACCCGCTAACATGGCTTGTGAATTAGATATTCTTACCTGCCAATGCTAAAATCTACCTGCATTTGACGGGCGGTGGGTGTTAAATTTAGGCCAGGTCTCTGACACATTTGTATTAAGTAGGGCACAACATAGCAAATCATTTTACAAACAGAAAACAAAAATGTGTGTTTGGTGCTTAATGAATACAACCTAGCTTTGGCTCCATTCAGGCAGTTATCAAGTGAGTATATTCACATATTTGACCTCCTCCTTGCAGGTAAATGGGAGGTGGAGGACATGAAAGACAGCAAGCTGCCCGGAGACAAAGGCCTGGTCCTCAAGTCACGTGCTAAGCACCACGCCATCTCAGCCCAGCTCCTCAGACCCTTCATCTTCGACACCAAACCCCTCATCGTCCAGTATGAGGTCAACTTCCAGCAGGGGATCGACTGTGGCGGTGCCTACGTCAAACTGCTCTCCCAGACCCCAGACCTTAACCTGGTAAGCCACACGTCTGCACCAAAGACGGACCACAGCCTGTCGTTTCGAATGGGAACAAATTAGTTATAGTGGGCAGAACAAGAAAGTAGGGGGGCGCCGCCAAGGACACGAAGCCAAGGCACGTTATAGCATGTTTTCGTTAGGGAACAGCTACTTTGCGAAGTGCGTGTGCAATAACTCAATGCACACTTGGACTCATTCTAAAAACCGATTTTGAATAATTATAATAATAAAATAAATAGTATACATTTACAAATGGTTAAATCTACAAAACTTAGTCCACTCTGTTCGTAAAATGTTCTAGTTTTGGAAACTGTATTGAGATCAAATGTTTCATCGGTGAGAATCTGCAGAAGATGAGCCAAAATCCATCTCGCTCTGTCATCTCCCACTGCCAGCCACTGGGCTTCCTCTCACCACCATATTTGGTAGTACCAGTGTAGACGGCCTGGAAATCCGGTAGCCAGTTACACATTCCATAATGCTCTAATACAGAGCCACAGTAAATGTATATTTGTCCTTCCCACCAGGATGAGTTTGTTGACAAGACTCCCTACACCATCATGTTCGGACCAGACAAGTGTGGCGAGGACTACAAGCTGCACTTCATCTTCCGCCACAAGAACCCCAAGACTGGCGAGTACGAGGAGAAGCACGCCAAGAAGCCTGACGCAGACCTGCGCACCTACTACACCGACAAGAAGACCCACCTTTACACACTGGGTAAGACATTTCAACATGTTCTCAGGCACCATTCAGGTATCCCTGTTGTTGTAACTGGTGCGATGTCACTTAACGATCACATAGAAATGTATTGTGTGGGACACACGATCGTATGCCAGTTAGATTAGGGAATAGTGTTCGTTCTTCTTGTTACATTTCTATTAGTTCCTCTAACCATTTCTGTCTCTCTCCCGCCTCCTAGTGGTGAACCCAGACAACAGATTTGAGGTGCTGGTAGACCAGACAGTGGTGAACAGTGGTAACCTGCTGACAGACATGACCCCACCCATCAATCCTGCCGCCGAGATCGAGGACCCCGACGACCACAAGCCAGAGGACTGGGACGAGAGGCCCAAGATCCAGGACCCTGACGCAGTCAAACCTGAGGACTGGTAAGGGCCTGTGTATAAGAGGGAGAGAGGGGCTATTTCAGCAGGTTAGTGTAATGAATGTGAAACGGCTAGCTTAGTTAACGGTGGTGCGCGCTAAATAGTTTCAATCGGTGACGTCACTTGCTCTGAGACCTTGGAGTAGTAGTTCCCCTTGCTCTGCAAGGGCCGCGGCTTTTGTGGAGCGATGGGTAACAATGCTTCGTGGGTGACTGTTGTTGATGTATGCAGAGGGTCCCTGGTTCGCGCCTGGGTATGGGCGAGGGGACGGTCTAAAGTTATACTGTTACATTAGCTTACATGTAAATTACACCGCATGTGCATGTTTCAAATGTAGTTGGATTGTTTTGACATGGGATAATAGGTGTGTCCTGTGGACAGTTTTATGTTTGTGCCAGGTGTGGGGGTCTGTGTTAGTGTGGGTGTGCTGTGTTAGTGCGTGTACCCTCTAATTCACCCGCCTGCCCCACAGGGATGAGGATGCGCCAAAACAGATCCCAGATGAGGATGCAGTGAAGCCAGACGGCTGGCTGGATGATCAGCCAGAGTACACCAGTGACCCCGATGCAGTCAAGCCCGAGGACTGGTAACTACCATACCGTCGCATTCAGCTCACCCCGCTATCTTGCTACACTCTCAAACTGCTGTCTCTCTCCCCTCTACCATAGTACTCCATCTCTTCTCTTTCTCCTCTTTCTCTACCTTCATCTACCACCTCTCTGTCTTCTTCTCTCTCCCCTTCATATACCACCTCCCCTCCGTCTTCTCTTCCCTCATGTTGTATCCTCATCTAGGTCAGCACACTTGTGTGTTGGAAGCTAATTGCTAGCCTTTGCAGCAGCTCCTCTTCTCTGTGAAGAGAGTGGGCTTCCTGGTGAGAGGAGCTAATTTCACATGGCATGCTTTGCCTCAGGACAGCCAGGCCTTTTTGGGCTGCGACGAGCTGCTTTTTCACTGCTTTTTCACTGCTTTGATGTCTCACTTCTGTGGCGGAAATTAAATTAGAGCTGGTAGAGAAGAGCTAGAGGAACGGGACACAGTGGAAAGAGGGCGGAGACCAATGTTGAGATACGGGCTAATGACCCCTTTTCGAGGTCCTCTAAATGCAGTCTCTTTTCTCTCTCGTTCTTTGCTTTCTCACACCCATAGTAACTTGCAACCGTATACCATCATTTTGTACACTGTATGACTGCGTCTGTGACATTGTCGTAACTTGTTCTTCTTTTTCTCCAGGGATGAGGACATGGATGGCGAGTGGGAGGCCCCTCAGATCCCGAACGCCCTCTGTGAGACCGCCCCCGGCTGCGGTGCATGGCAACGGCCCATGATTGACAACCCCAACTACAAGGGCAAGTGGAAGGCCCCAATGATCGACAATCCCAACTACCAGGTAACCCTTCACACCTCCCAGCGTGTACCATGTACCAAAGCATCGGCCTCTTTAGGAACATGCTTCACCCCAGTGAAGTGTGTAGCCTAAATAACATGCACACAATAGTTTCACTTGCTCTTCCAGAATTTGCCAACTATTTGTAAACTATATATACAAAAGTATGTGGGACATCCCTTTAAATTAGTGGATATGGCCATTTCAGCTACACCCATTGTATAAAATCGAGCACACAGCCATGCAATCTGTAAAGTTTGGAGGAGGAATGATGGTCTGAGGCTGTTTTTCGGGCTAGGCCCCTTAGTTCTAGTGAAGGGATATCTTAACACTACAGCATACAAATATGCAGTTCTGTGCTTTCAACAATGTGGCAACAGCTTGGGGAAGGCCCTTTCCTGTTTCAACATTACAATGCCCCCTTGCAAAGAGCGAGGTCTATACAGAAATGGTTTGTCGACATTAGTGTGAAAGAACTTGACTGGCCTGCACAGAGCCCTGACCTCAACTCCATCAAACACCTTTGGATGAACTGGAACTCCTAATGCTCTTGTGGCTGAATGGAATCAAGTCCCTGTAGGAATGTTCCTTCCCAGAAGAGTGGAGGCTGTTATAGCAGCAAAGGGGGGGACCAACTCCATATTAATGCCCATGATTTTGGAAGTAGATGTTTGACGAGCTGGTGTCCACACACTTTTGGTCATGTGGTGTATGTATTGATGAGAGCTTATTTACATTATCTTGAATAGTCATTTTATTTCATGTGTTTAAGAAAATGTCCTACCCTTTTTTCTTTTTTCTACTGAGCTGTCATTGCAGACAAATCCCAATGTACATACTTCGAACCCTAACATAATTGTAATGCTCACAGTACAGTGTACTCTACTCTCAATGTACCTCCACCTCTGCTTCCCCAGGGTGTGTGGAAGCCCAGGAAGATTGGCAATCCGGACTTCTTCGAGGACCTCCATCCCTTCAGAATGACCCCCTTCAACGCCGTGGGCCTGGAGCTGTGGTCCATGTCCAGCGACATCTTCTTCGATAACTTCTTCATCACCAACGAGCGGCACACGGCCGAGCGCTGGGCCAATGACGGCTGGGGTTTGAAGAAAGCTGCTGAGGGAGCCGCTGAGGTGGGTACAACTGCACAGACACAGACACTGATACTTGTACACCTACACTTGAATGCTTCATGTGGATCATGAAGCATACTTAATTTGGATCTCTCGTGAAACGTAACTGTTTTTGCAAGCAAAGCGTGAAGGTGGTGTACACAGGACCCGTGTAGAGGTATGTTGAGAGGTCGCATAATAGTTAGGACGGGCGAGTCCTCGCGCCTCGTTGATAAAACAAAAAAATATGCTGACATTTGATAAGGAAATGTATGCGGTGTCATTAACTGGCAGGACCACTCTTCTATCCTAACCATAGCACTTTCAACGTCTCTTTTGGATTCCTGTTGCATATAAGAAGTAGAGTACAGCAAGATCTTAATTTTCCCAATGGATGTTTGTTTTGCAGCAAGTGCAACTACGGGACCTGTCCTTGTAGCCAGGGACTTCTCTGAAACCTCTCCATGGAGCTATGCAGATATGCAACACAGAAAATGAAGTCCCTAGCCTCTGGGGTTAGCAATAAATTAAATCCAGACTAAACTAGAGGTGACGTGTTGTCCAACCACAGACTTAGAATCGGGCCGCCTGTATGAAGTGTTGTCTCAGAATAGGAGCGCTGATCAAGTGTCAGGCCCGTCCCGTCCATGTAATCTTATTCATCTTTATTCAGAGAATATCAGTGGTTAGTGGTGACTTCTTTGCCTGTGTGTTCTCATGGGGACACCAGAATAGACTCACTCCCCACGCCCTTCAGAGGAATGCTACTGGTTAGCGTGGCTATCTGTTCCGTGTGACGCGTAAAAACCCTGGCCTGCTCCGCCCATAAGTGGAAACAGACATACACATGGTGTTCTAGGGAGAGCGAGGCCAAGCTGAAGCAGTAACAGTGGAACAGTCACTCACCATGCTACAGCTACTCCTCTGTATGAGTTGGATTTAGTTGAAAAGCTTCCTGAGCTAGCCTAGCATGACTCTTACCCGGTCCCTTTCTTGAGCGAGCCTAGCATGACTCTTACCCAGTCCCTTTCTTGAGCGAGCCTAGCATGACTGTTACCCAGAGGAAGAGTGTAGCCTGAAGTGGCTGGTGCATTCTTGCACCGCGAGAGTACACTGTTCCATAAAGCCAAACATACAGCTGGGGCTCTAGACTATTAAGAAGCAGTTGCCCTGCTTCTCACACGCGTAGGTGGTCTCGCTCCATTGCAGTTGAGGCAAAATAAGCTTGTGTGCAGTAGAGTTGTGAGTCCAGTTGGGATGATGTTGGCTCGTACCCAAGGATTAGCTGTTAGTTTGGTTGCCTCTCGTCTAAATCCCTGCAGCCCCAGACCTATGCTGCCTTTTATTCCTAAAGATGAATTCTTGAGATGCCTGGCATGTTGGGCTTAATGGCCCTCTCTATACATCTAGGCTTCTCGCTCTCCGGTCTTAGCTCTCTCTTAGCGGTCTCCGCTCTCTCTTAGCGGTCTCCGCTCTCTCTTAGCGGTCTCTTAGCGTTCTCTCTTGGCACGCTCTTTCTTGTTGTTCTTAGTCTCGCACACGCGGCTGTACTAGCTACATACCCCTCACCGTGGGGCCCGCTGAGCATTCCACTGCTTTCACAGCCTCATTGTTTGATCTATGGATCATTTGGTTTTACACTGGTAGCCATGCTGGGCCAGTTGGCTGCCACTGTTAATATGGAACAGCTCGTCTCAGGTCTGATATTGTAGTATGGATGGAGTTGGATGCACACCCTCCCATGATCTGTCATTGTTCTCCCATAGTATGCGAGACTTAGTTTAGGACCAATGAATGATCAAACTAACTTTTGACTGAGATTGAACAAAAGCAGAGTCTTTTTGTTTTATCAAGTGCACAAGTATGTTGCACAAGTATGCACTGTGAAACAGGAAACCCCCAGCCCTTATGAAGACTCTCAGGAAGTGAGATGTGTAAAGAATAACTTTAAAAAAAGAATCATAACACAATACATATTTAGGGTTCATATGAAAGATACAGGAGTGAAGTTTTTTGTTTTGTTTTTTGTGGTCGACTTGGTATTGACCATTTCTTAATGCCCCATACCCAACACTTTGTTATACCAGCCATATTGTGGCAAACTTGTTACAAAGAACTACTTTCAATGGCACCCCCAATAGTGTATATGTAATCCATACCCTGTTGGTAATGTCGTTGATGTTGGTTGGTTGTGGTCGTTGGTTCCCAGATCTGGACCATTCCGTGACTGTGTTCTCCCATCTCCTCTAGCCCGGGCTGGTAAACCAAATGATGACTGCAGCAGACGAGCGTCCCTGGTTGTGGGTGGTCTATGTGCTGACTGTGGCCGTGCCCCTCATCCTCATCATTGTCTTCTTCTGCACTGGAAAGGTGAGGGACCAAAGACCATTTAAGGTTTCATCTCAATAGTGTCTAATTTATTATTAAAATTACTCCCACACACATTTACCTCTGCATGGTTATTTGTCAACAGTTCGGTCAAGTCGTCAGTACTTTTTCCCCCCCAAGACTTTCAGTGAATGTCGGTGGGAGTAAAATCCTTAATGGATGACTAAGTGATGTCATCAGAGAATGTTTTGATCTGTGTTGATGTGTAATCTTTTCTCTCTCTCCCCAACAGAAGGCGGTGGCTCCAGCTGCAGCTGACTACAAGAAGACAGACGAGCCTCAGCCAGACGTGAAGGAGGAGGAAGAGGAGAAGGCTGAGGAGGACCAAGTCAAGGAAGAGAAGAGCCAGCCAGGTTAGGACTCATTGGCTCGGTCCCCCTCTGTCTGTACTGTAGCTTCACAATGCGTGCTGCCTTGCCTCACCTGGGGGTATTTCACAATGGTCTCAGTAAAAGCTAACTCTGTGTTGGTTGGTTTCCATAGCAGCAGCGGGGAAGAAGAGTGATGCAGAGGACAGCCCTGCAGAGAAGGAAGAGGAAGACGAGGAGGAGGAGGAAGAAGAAGAGGCAGCAGTGAATGAGGAAGAGGAAGAGGAGGCGGCAAATGATCAGGTACGGGACACTAAGGCAAGTCTTGGTAAGCATGATGTGATTTGTTGTGACGACAAATCAGAGCTTGCCACTTTTGTAGAAAGAGCATTGTAAAAATGGCTTTAGAAATAATTGTGCCAGGGTTGATTTAGTTAATTTAATCGTTCAGAATAGAAATAATGATGACCCAATTCTCCCTCTCATTCCCGCTCTCTCCAGAAACAAGAAGATGATGTCCTCAGGAGGTCCCCTAGAAACACAAAAGGGAGAAAGGACTGAAGTGGCTGCCACAACCCTGGATCTTCTGATTTGAAAAACCAACTGGCCTGACCCCCCCCCCCCCCGGCTCCCTTTATTCCCCACTGCCTCCGGCTGTCTTCTCCACACCTCCCCCCTCCCAGGACGATGAAGCGATCTCTCTCTCGTCAGGATCAACAGAAAACAATCATGACTGCCTCCAATATGGAAGTGTGGATTCCAGTATGGTGAAGATGAAGACTGAGTTGTTGGTGTAAAAAGGGGCTTTTTCGAACAGTGAAGAAAGAATAAATCGATTTCCCATACCATTCTGTAACAGTACAGCAGACACTAACCTAGGGACCCCACCTTGTCTTCTCCTCCCACCCCCCACCCCCAACACCCTATGCTTCTGCTAATCAGCCCCATCCATCCATCCCGCAGATCTAGACAGTATTTATCAACCGGTGAATCTGGGCAACACTACAGCTCGTAGGTTTTAGCCATTTTCCCCCTCAATGTCTTCTTGCTTGGTCCAGTTTAACAGTCCCATGTGTTTTGTATGTGTCAGAGGAGTAGATAGACTTAACATTAGCATTTCTGTTGAAGGTCGACAAAAAAAAAACATGCAATTTGGATGTCTTGTCTGCTTTTAACACTGCAGTTGTGGTTTTGGGGGGATTTCAAGAGACAAACGTTCCCATGATAAACAGGTCTCCTCGACATTTCATTCCATGTGGCTTTCACCACGTAAAAAAAAAAGTGTGTTTAGTTGTAGAATACCTCGCTCAAGTTGTTCCTAATAGAGTGGAGCTGGGAGTAAGGGGGGGTCTTACTTCCTGCTTAGTTCCCTGCAGAACTGTGGGGCGGGCAAAGTTTTTGAAACAGAGAGCTTAGTAAACGGGCTTCAATAGATTAGATTCTGTGCTGCGTTACACAACCCTAGAGAGAAAGGTTTGCTGAACGTTTTTCTTCTGTGAATGTACTGTGATGTTTCTTTTAATACTTTGTACATGTCTTTTTTCATTTGTTTTTGATCTATAATGTAGGGATATAGTGTAAGTGTACATTAACAAATATTTGTGAGGGAGGGAGTATGTGAGGCTGGTGCTCGAAGGGGTGACTGTTGGTTGCCGGCAGGCTTCACTGAGATGCCAAGGTTTTCATACTGATGTCCTTGCTCCTGCTGACTCATCAAGAGAAGATGGAGAAAAAAAATCCTGGCTCAGCCCGCTCATCCTCCTCCCTCATTGGTGGGATAATTCAGTCTCCCGCCTGGCTATTGGTAGCTGAGTAAGTAAGCACATCCTGTGACTGCATTTCCTAAGTCAAAAGCAGCAGAATATAACACAGATCTTTAAGACTTTTACTCATGTTTCTCATGACAGTTTGAGTCTTACAAGAGTCATAAAGAGTACTCTCAGGGTGTCAGACAAGCTTCCCCCCTCACTACTATCTCACTGAATGATTCATTGATGTCTTTTCCTTTTAAACTTAATCTCATACGACATGAAAAAGGAACTAAGGAGGAAAGATTGGAACCGCCTACAGTGTTTTACGTTCCTTGTTTCTTTCTCCCATTCTTGTGAACCTGTCCATGCTGTTTTCAGAACATCAAAAAGCAGTGGAAGTCAAAAGCCATTAGAGGTTTGTCTCATATACAAAAAAAAAGTTGGCACTTTTCAAGGCAACTGAGGCTACCACGGAAACACATACTAGGTCATTTGCTGTCGCTGTCTGTCTGCATGGAATCCTGATCAAGTGTTATGGTCTCAGATTCCTTAGTGGTGAATGTCGGTCAGTCATGTTTGGAATCCTACAATTTTTATTCTCCGGTGTCTGATCGAGCGAGGTGAATGGGAATTGGTTCCCCCGACAAAACTCTAAGCTGCATGTGATTGGGTGATGAGGATCCACAGCAGCTGTTGGTTGATTGGGCATTCATCTACTCCAGTACATTTTGGAGGGCGGGGAGGAAAAGGTAGAACTTACGATGATACTCACAAAACACATAAACAGATTTCATTAAGAGATTGGAGGTTGACAGTGTTTTTCCTGTATTGGTCTCATGGTTTTGTGTGTTGTGGCATGTACAGCTTCCGCCTTGAGGAAATAGACCTCCATTTCTCATTGTTCTTTTTTCTTATTGTGAAATGGCCTGTGTCATGGGGTATATGCGAAGTAGTTAGTTCCCACTGCAACCTGGTTAGTAATGTTTCTTTATGGTACCATTGCTACAGGGTTTGTGTGAGGCTTAGATAAAATTAGAGGTGGGAGACCGAGACACCTAGTTGGCGTTTTCAAGAAAATGAAAAGGTCAGAGAACTACACTTTTATGAATATTCCTAAAGACATGCAGCTCTCCTTTACGCTCTTTCTGGCTACCTTTTTCATTTGAGTCTACAAAGTTTTCATTATTTTACCTTTTATTTGGTTCTACCTAAAGCTGCCTAGATAAGACTCCTAGACTGAACAGTGCACTGTAATGTACCTTACATATATCTCAGCTTTCCTGTGTGACAATACTCTCTGATGGGTCACCGAAATGAATGGGTTTAACCTAACTTAGTCCTGTACACTAGAGAGAGAAAATGAACTATAAAGAGTTACCTTTGGTTATCACGGTTGAGATTTAATATCACATCATGGGTAAAGTTGAATAATTGTTTAGTGGTGGCTTTAAAAACTGATCACAAATAGCCATGTTAATATGGGTCACAGACTGCTCCTCTGACCCATGTCTGTTATAAATGCAGTCATCTATGAATAGGGACGCCATTTTCTTTTGATGAATAAAAAGGCCTAATAGAAACTGACTGGGAGCCCGAGTGTTTCATTGCTGCCTGTCACTTGGTATTAATCGACATTTCACTGAGCAGATATTATGCCCAGGCTGTTTGATGCTGCATATTTTAAAACTACAGTGCATTTGGAAAGTATTCAGATCCCTTGCAAACTTGTAAAAAATAAAAACTGAAATATTAGATTTACATAGGTATTCAGACCCTTTACTCAGTACTTTGTTGAAGCACCTTTGACAGCCATTACAGCCTCAAGTCTTCTTGGGTATGATGCTACAAGCTTGGCACACCTGTATTTGGGGGCTGTTTCTGGGGACCTTCAATGCTGCTGACATTTTTCGTGACCCTTCCCCAGATTTGTGTCTTGACACACAATCGGAGTTCTACGAACAATTCCTTTGACCTCATGGCTTGGTTTCTGCTCTGACAGCACTTTCAACTGTAGGACCTTATATGGATGGGTGTGTGCCTTTCCAAATCATGTCCAATCAATTGAATTTACCACAGGTGGACTTCAAGTTGTAGAAACATCTGAAGGATGATCAATGGAAAAAGGATGCACCTGAGCTCAATTTAGAGTCTTAGAAAAGGGTCTGAATACTTGTAAATGTGTTTCTGTTTTTTATTTTCAATACATATGTAAACATTTCTAAAACCATGTTTTTGAGTTTTCATTATGGGGTAGTGTGTAGATTAACTGATTTAATCAATTTTAAAATAAAGGCTGTAAGGTAACAAAGTGGGAAAAGGGGAAGGGGTCTGATTACTTTCTGAATACACTATACATTTTTGCTCACTGCACATTTCTAGTTGGTTGTACTCTTTTTATTTGCATGTGTGTGATTAATGTAATATGAACATTATTCGTACATGTAATGAATATATGAACTATGTTCATATTTAAAGCTTGTCAGCTATAATTCAGTTTAAAATTTAATTCAAAAAGAGATCTGTTTTGAATCAATGGTCTCTCATTCAGAGCCATTTCTACATCTATGGCACTAAAGGTAAAACATATCTGCTGTTCAAGTAATCCTGTATTGTAACCAGACCGCATGATCACATGCTATCAGCGCTGGAAGACTGATTAGAGATGCTTAAGGGTGCATTTGACCCTGAACAAAATGACATGAGAAGGAGGCTTCTTTACAGAATCAATTTGCCACAACTTTTCCTGAATGGTTTAAAATATACCCTAGTGTAACAAACTGTTATGCCCTGTTGCCTCCAGTCTAGAGTCAAGCTATTTTGGGAAGCCAGATGAACATATTTCAATTGTGTAATTTAATCAGTTTATTGGCTCATTCATCCCCCTCCTCTCCCCTGTAACTGTTCCCTAGGTCGTTGCTGTAAATAAGAATGTGTTCTCAGTCAACTTACCTGGTAAAATAAAAATGTCACATAATAGGTGGTTCAACTCAGGGGTTGGGAGAGTTCTATCAGTGCTACAGTGACCTCCATAAGACAGCTTTGTTTCTGTTTCCTCTACAGATTTGGGATTCGGTTATAGTGGGGTTTTCCAGAGGGGATCCACATAGAATGATCACACAATGTAGCCTGGTTCCTGTCTCTGTACAGCTGGCCAATCCTGTCATTTGCAGAGGGGCAAGGTAAAAAGATCAATCAATAGAATTTTGCATTGTGACTAGACTATAACATGGGACAAGAAACTAAGAGGAACAATATGCCAAATATAGTCCTGGCCATAGTCAATGGTTTTCTTCAATTCAGTTGCATTAATTGCATTGCATTAGGCATGCTTTAGTCTAAATTGCGCATGCGCATCCCCTTTGGTAGTGATTGGTTGGCCTTCTTCCCGCCCTGCAGTGAAACAGAATTGAGGGATCGGGAAAGATGTTTAATGTTGACCAGGTAAACATTTAATGCCACATGTTTCTACAGTTCCTTTTGATTTATTGTACATTATGTAATGTTAAGACCATAACTGTCAGATTATTTTATTAGTCTAGATTTATATTTAATATAATTCAAAGCTTGACATGAGTAAATCACTTTGCTGATTATTAACACATTTTGGTAGCTACTGTATCGAACAAACAAGCAATGATTTTGTAGCTAAACCCAGTGATTAATTCGAGCCGGAACAAGATCCTGCCCCTCTCCGTTTTGGACTGTTTTGTTCCGGAACCTATTTATGCCGGACACGGTACTTCTCAAGGCATGAAAAATAATTGTCACTTTTTGCAATGTAAAAATTATAATAAAAGCAATCAAAGTTCATTCGAGTTGCCTCTTCCTTAATTAGCCGCCACCACAAAGAAATGTAATGTCAGAAAGTAGATTTTCAGCCCGGGCCTAATATTCTAAGAGTTGATTCGGTTTTGGCAGGCCCGGGTTTATGGTTTGCGCAACAATTGTAACCTGTTTGAGACCAACGCTTGTCGGTGGCTCGCATAACTAGAATGAAATTCACTATTTAGGATCTTTCTCCCACTCTGCTCTGATAGACTTGAGCCTGCAACTCTCATCTTTCCAGCGTTGCACTTCATCATTTTTTTCCTAATAGAATCATAGCCGCAGCACCTTTGATAAATTGAAATAGATTTGCCAAAGTGATAGAATTACGTCTGTCTGTTCAGAAATACATGTAATAATAAATATCCAACTACACAACGAGAAGGCCTATCATTTTGCCAAAGAGTATCAATTGCTTCTTTCTTTTTTTAAATTGCCAAGCTGTGGATTCTGGCCCAATAACAAGGAATAGCCTACAGTAGGGAACGCGCGTCGGGGAAAAAAAATAGCATGCAGACAAAACAGGCCTTTCGCAATATTTCATATACAATCTAGGGAAACACAGGTTTGAAAGCTAATGTCTCCTGCTGAAAACTGAAGACTATGCTGTAGGCTCCCAAAAATATTTTATCAACTTCCAAATATTGTTGTGAGAGAGGGGTTTTTGGCACGAGCGCATCGGCTATCACCAGCGAGTGTTGCTGAGCATCATTGGGCGAGTCAGTGAAACTGGAAAGCATTTTAAGGACTATAATTTCCTCCTCACATTGTAGCCACACGCCTAGGCTATTGATGGATTCAAGACATGGACGTTTGTATTGATCTCATATTATATTTGTCAGTGTCAAAGTAGCCTGCCATTTTAAATTGTGTTTATGAAAAAAATATTCTACCAAAGTCTCCAATCCCTAGGCTACGGAAAATGTTCACAATATGTGCAACTTCTCTAAGTGCCTCTAGTCGACAGCTCCATGCCACTACGCAAATGCGATGATTGAAGGTGTTAGCTACCCGGAATGCATTTCCGGTACCCCAGGTTGCACCTTCTCGCGCTCACTTTTTGTTCCCGCACCTCCCGAATTACAAATTAAGCACTGGCTTAACCTGTCATTGTGCAAACAAGCATAGTTTACCCGTGTGTGTGGCTCATAGAAAATTGTTTAAACATGGGTAGCTAACACCTTCAATTGGAATTCCAGTGCTCTGAATTCACTGATTATGCATACATTGCAGATTACAAAAAACGACCTAATCAATTAGCTGCACTTTACCATAAATAATATTGTAATCAGATTATACATATTTTAGAAAAACTAGATTGACTTTTTCATGGATTCCTAAATTCAGAAAGGATGTTTGCGAAAAAAACAACACCTTTCTGTTTTTTAATGACATTCAATTCAGCATTGGAAAAAGGCGCAAATTAATGTTTGTTACACCTAAACGAGACTGACCACAGGTTAGAGACCATTTTGATGACACCAAATGCATTTGATGGATACTTTTTGTCTTATTCTAATGCCTTTTAAGGGGAAAGTAATCAAAAAGAAACAAAATAAACTGATTACATTACTGAGTTTGGGTAATACAAAAGTTATGTTACTGATTCAATATTTTGGACAGGTAACTGACAGATTACATTTAGAAAGTAACTAACCAAATCCGATTGTCAGACGTGCATAGCTGCCATCAAAGAGTGGGCCACCAACAAACAAACAGGAGCAAATATAGCCCACAACATTTACACAAATATCTTGACCATCGTTCAGGATCCAAGCACGTCTGCCCGTGCTTCCGATGGCCTCATTCCATCCCACTTTTGACACCAATGTAGCGAACAATGAACCCTGGGGTGTATTAGCCGGATTCCGTTGCCAAACGTTTTTGCTACGGTCTGTGACTGATGAATACACCCCTGGTCTCGCAACCCGTGGGCAAACTTCATGCTTACCATAAGGGCTACTACATTATTGCCTTCTTTCAAATCAAATTGTATTCATCACATGCTTTGTAAACAACAGGTGTAGACTAAAAGTGAAATGCTTACTTACGGGCCCTTCTCAACAATGCAGAGTGAAAAAAAAGAGAAGTAATAATAAATACACAATGAGTAACGATAACTTGTCTGTCAATATACACGGGCCGATGTGCAGGGGCACGCGGTAATTGAGGGACATTTACATATAACTAGGAATAAAGTGACTAGGCAAAAGGAGAGATAATTAACAGTAGCAGCAGCAGCATAAGTGATGTGTCAAAAAAGGGTCCGTTTTATAGCTTGGGGGTAGAAGCTGTTCACGGTCCTGTTGGTTCCAGACTTGGTGCATCCGTACTGCTTGCCCTGCGGAGAGCAATTCGCCACACTTCTCTATACCAAGTCCCTGACATTTACATGCCTCTCTGATGGACTCACAGGTGCCATCGAACTTCTGACACCAGTGTAGCGATTTGATGTACCTACTTATCAGTTACAACACATTCTTCCAATAAAGAGTGTGTATTCGTTAGTTGAGCTTACTTGAAGTCTGACTGACTGTGCCATACTTTCACAAGTTTTCAAAGGATACAAGGTTGTACATTTTAACTGTAAATTCATGCAAATGTCACGGTCTCTCTATGTATTGTTTGTTTTCACTGTCAATCGTTACAATGAGGTGGGGACAGCGACAAAGTATCTTTGGCGACACTACTGTCTTGCAAAGCATAAGGCTCGAGAAAAAGTAAAGGAAAAAAACTTGTTCCAAAATGGCGACGAAGATCTGCCTGTCCATTGGAAAACAATAGAAATAGCAAAGAGGGGCATAGTTTGATTGTTGTCGCAATTTGTTTTTGTTTTGCATTTGACCTAACTGCATCAGATTCGGGTTGTGTGTTTCTAGCTATATGCAGTACTGGACGAAGTAGTCTGGGTATCATGCTTTGTTGTAGTTGGTTTTCAAGCTAGCTAGCTAACACCGTTACATCCGTATATTGTTGCAGTTGGCTGCTAGCTATCAAGTCACATTATTTGGACCTACACCGAGGATCAGCTCGCCAGGCAGAACAAGGATGGGGCTCGCCAGGCAGAGCACAGGAAACATTTGACTTCCAAGTCAAGTTGTGCGCACTTTTGTTATTACCAAGCAAACATTTTTAGTGTTTTGTAGGTCGGTGGTAATCGGTAACTTGACGTTTTATCCTGCCTAGCTAGCAGAAGTTAATTGCCGGAGTAAGTTACTGTAGCTACAGTAGTTAGCTAGCTTAGTAGAAACACTCAGCGTCACTTGGTTTCGCTAGCTAACTTCATGGCTAACGTTAGCTAGTTAACGGTAACTGAATTTCACAATGAGACTGGTGTGTTTGTTGTAGCTAACAGGTAGCTAACCAACTACGTAAAGTTGGGTAAGTCGTCAGTAAGATGTTTTAAAATATTAATTGTTGATAATGTAAACTATAATCTTACACGGTGAAATGTTTGTTCGAGCTAATACGGTCCAGTTTTGCGATGGCTAGCTAAATGTTAGATAGCTACTGTAGCGGCTAAAGTTAAAGTTATGGGCTTTTCTCGCACAAACTTTGGATGTTTGACTAGAGGAATGTTAGGAAGTCCCATACTAGCATTTTAGTGAGCAGCTAGCTAATGGTAACTTGGCTAGATTAGTGTCTCAACTAATGATATATGACGTGCGTATCTGTGATACAAATAATTTATATACTATATTAAAGATACATGAGTTTAATTTATACTTTTTAATTCATATAGACAAGGCTTGAATGAGCTTTCGCGAATTTGTCTAACTCGCCAATGTTGGGGCCTTTAGCTAGTTAGCTAGCTAACGTTAGCCAGACAGTTATTAGTGGCAATATTTTTCATGATGTGATAGATACGGTGCACCATCTACCTTGCTGGCTAGGCAGTTGAACAAGATTTTATTAATCGTCTTTTTCGTGCGTTTTCCGAGTGTTGTGACTGAAGTCTATTAGTAAGACAAAGGTCGACTATGGAAGCAGTAACGTTAGTTGACACTCTGTAAAAGGGTACCGGGTATAGACACCCACCCTGAAAAGGAGCAAATTCAGCATTTTATCCGGACTGCCGAAACCTGAGTCCAGAGTTTAAAACACTCTTTATTGATGATGGCCGATTTTGTAGTGCCGCGACACAGTGCGGTGATGGAGCGACTCCGCCGTCGAATCGAGCTCTTCAGGAGGCATAACACCAGCTGCGAGAACCGCTACGACAACACAGCGAGGGAGCGGCTGGAGATGGAACGGCAGCAGACCTTTGCACTGCACCAACGGTGCTTGCAAACTAAGGCCAAGCGGTCGAGTAAGCACAGACAGCCAACATCCGACCAAGCAGTTCAGAGAGGGTCAGGGACCGGGGGCAACAACGCAGACTTAGGGGATGGTGGGACGCCCGAGCAGAGCAGAAACAGCACTTTGATTGCGGTAAGTGACCATTTCATAAAGTGGATGCAAATGCACCACAAATCTGATAACAGCTTCATGGCTAAATTAGTATTAGTATTTAAATTAGTATTTTTCATGTGCAGCGATTGCAAGTCAAGGACAGAGCATTATTTGCTATCATTTGCAGTGTGCTCCATGTGCAGAAATTGCCACGAGTTGTAGCCAGTATCATGTGTACTCCTGTGTGCATTCTGGGTGGCTGCTGTCACATGTTCTCATTGTTGTCCTGCTGTGTTTACTAGGCAGCCTTTGACATGCTGGGGCACAATGTTCACTTTTTTTTTGCTGTGGTGAAACTCATTTTTCCCACTATATTAGTTCAAACATAAATGTCAGTGTAACAGAATATGGAAAGGACTTTTTCAACAAGGCATACTGTCGAAGTTGTGTCACAGTGAGGTGTCCACTAGAGTTGTCCATGTATTGTTGGCACTGAAGTTCATGTTTAGTCACAGCCATTCTGTAGAGTTGTCATGGATCTCTAAGTTATCGGAATGCTGATAGCACAGCCAAAGTGGGATAAACAAGTCTCAAGAAGGCTGAGTCATATTAAAATACTGCTTCTCTCTCTTGTGGCTCAGAAAAGTAGCAAAGTATTCAGTGAGTGCTCACACAGAGAACAGTCTCTAATAATATCTAGGCTTGTTTCTTTCTTCATCAATCTTCCAGTTGTCCAATGGACTTATAATCAACCATCATGGGAAAAAAGTTGCTGCCTCCATTGTTTTCAGTGTTGATTAGGCTCTATCGGGCGTTGGAGGAAATTTCTGTTTGCTCAAGTTACCTCTACTGACCCTGTAGTAATTATCCCAGGCATATGTTATACTCGAGGGAAACCAAAAAGTGAAAAGGAACAATTGAATTACACATGGCAACTTAGCGACATCTTGTATTTGCATGTGTTGTGGAGATGAGGAAAGTAGGATGGAATACATTTTCATGCAGTTTGGCTGTCTTGGCAGTCTGACCTACCATGGCAGTATCCATTTGGACAGTTTTTTGTTTTTTTGCCATGAACCCCACCTGAAGCATTTTGCCTCTGTGACCCCTCTTAACAATGGAATCTGCATTAGGGGAAACGGTGTCACTGTCCACCACAGCACATTTGGTATTGTTTTTGATTTGTGGACGAAACAGAGAAGAGTTCCATTGAGAAGTCTGGCAATAGAATTGCTGTCCATATTCTGCTCTTCTATCGCATGTGCAATTAAGTCAGGGGGGGGGGGTTTGTTGTTTGCAGTAACTTTGTTGTTATAATATCCCAAATTGACAGGACAGTTTCACAGTTTCACAAAACGTTTTTTTTTACACAAACCAGGCTTCAGTCACAGCCCAGTAGGAATTGACTGCCTCCCACCATTTGGGCAACAGCTGCATTAGGACAATATATCTACCCTCTGAATGAATGATGACTCAGGGTATTAGAAAAAACAACTCCACCCCCAGCCTAATGCTCTGAGCCTCTGACTCATCATTGCTCTGTGCCCTTTCCTGAACCTCATAATGCAATGCCACGGTATAGCTGTGTGTGTATCAAGCCACAGGGCAGAACTTGACTCTCCATTCCATTGTTGATGAACCCTATAACCTAGGAGTAATGTCACTTTCTAAAACTGATCTACATTCCATTCATGAATAGCAGTGCTAGCTAGCCCACTAGTGACTGGTACTGGGTTAGCAAGCTACCTAGCCTATCTTTCGTTCCGTCACGCTGTGCCAAATTAACGAGGCTCCGCTCCAGCCTGGCCAGTCAGTATGAGGTTAAAGCTTGTCCTATAAACTGTCCCCCCAGCCTTTAGTTAGAACGGCCCGCTGCTCCGTTCCACTCCTGCACATCCCAGGGAGGCCCATTGTGGCCACGCCGGTGGCTTCAAAGGCAAAACGGACGCTATCTTAGCTCTGGGTCCAGCGTTTGGAATTCGGCATGCTCCCCTCCATGGCCCAGGCACTAGCTCTTTTGTTGTAGGACTTCCTCCGTCTATACACATGTTAATTAGTTTCATGTGACTTGGGTCTGTGGTAGGTGGGGTAATGGCGATGATTGCTCAAAAGAAGAGGTGGGGGAGGCAGAGAGGTTGGAGTGAAAGGGTGAAGACAGAGACCAGTTTTTCAGGTTCATAAAGCACTGGAGTGAGTCACTAGACTGGCTTTTCTCTCCTCCAGGGGAGTGATGGGGTTAGAGACGAGGCCAGATCAGATGAGCCGCGCACACACTCTTCTCTCTCTCTAAAGCCAAACAGCTCGGCACAGCCAGCACACAGTGTGAGAGACCAGATCAAAGGAGCAGTGAGCTGCCTATGTTGTCAGCGGTGGAACTAACATACTTTTAACTCCTTTGCAGATATGAAACAGACAATCCTATCAGTCAAAAATATAAAAATCCCAGTTTATGCTACAACACCAACTTTATAGGAGGTTTTAAAATAGGTTCTGTTTGATTCAACATTCCATGACATACATTAAAGCACTGTTGGCAGAATAGAGGGTTGCAGTTCAATGCCTGATTGTTAATATAATTCACTGATACATTTCTTGGTAGTCCCAAAAAATATTACTGTCAGGTTGTACATCACTGCTGGCCTGGTACATTGTTTGTTGCCTCCATTCCGGATGCACTGTTTCCATTTGGATTTTTTTTTTGGGGGGGGGGGGGGTTGGTGAATGTAACTAAGGCTGGAAAGGTAAATACAATCAGACTAGCAAGGGCAATGATCAGAAGTCAGTCATAATGTGGCTAAAAAGCTACCCTATCTATTTATGTAGCAAGCTAAAAACACGTAGCCTAATGTTAGCTAGCTGCTATGAGGATGTCAAGTCATTGAAGGAGTGGGTGAGTGACTTTTTCCGCTCATATCATTTTTCGGTGGCTATACACAGCTAGAGATGCAGGTGTCATTTGGTTACCAAGCAAGAATTTGAACAACTGTTATCCAGTTAGCTAGCATATCTCTCGTGTTCGCAACTTCACTCTAGCTATCTAGCTGCTCTGATTTCAGAGCACTCTTGTTTGAATGTGCCAGAGCGCAGAATAACTGATGAATTTGCAAATTTGCAACACCTGCTGAATATGACCGGTGTCAGTAAACGTAGGAAAAAATTAAGGTAGTCACGAACGCTCTAGCTAACATGTAAACAGCCTAACCAGCTCTGCTAGGGCGAGTAAAATGATCGGTGAGGTGTTCTCTCATTTGTGTTGAAGTAGCTTGCTTGCCAACTTTAGCCAGTTAGATTGGGTGCTTGGTTGGGACAAGCATGCATTGATTGGCAGGCAAGCTGTAGAAGGACGAGTAGGCTACAATTCCCCGTTATCAGTCCAATTTTTACGGCCAACTAGCTGAAAGTTTGAGAGGGATCATCTAATGATCCGTTGTTAGATTTGAGCACATCTTGTTTTGGCTAGCATTAGTTGTTGATGTGCATAACTGAAGGGGGGAGAGCCTACCTTTTCATGGTTGTTTTATGAATAGGACTGTAAAATGCGTTCTAATGCTCTGAAGTCGCAGCTGCCTGTAAACACAGTCCAGTTCAATTGTGTTATGGTGGGCTTGTGTGGCAAATGGCTTGTTTGCATAAATTCCTACTGTAGCTCTGATTGGCTATGGTGCACCGGTCTGCGTAGACTCTGGTCCTGAACATGTCTCTGCAGTGCGCATTGCATGGAGTGTGGGGGGGAAAGTAAGATAAAAATCAATACATACAGTGCCTTGCGAAAGTATTCGGCCCCCTTGAACTTTGCAACCTTTTGCCACATTTCAGGCTTCAAACATAAAGATATAAAACTATTTTTTTGTGAAGATTCAACAACAAGTGGGACACAATCATGAAGTGGAACGACATTTATTGGATATTTCAAACCTTTTTAACAAATCAAAAACTGTAAAATTGGGTGTGCAAAATTATTCAGCCCCTTTTACTTTCAGTGCAGCAAACTCTCTCCAGAAGTTCAGTGAGGATCTCTGAATGATCCAATATTGACCTAAATGACTAATGATGATAAATACAATCCACCTGTGTGAAATCAAGTCTCAGTATAAATGCACCTGCACTGTGATAGTCTCAGAGGCCCGTTAAAAGCGCAAAGAGCATCATGAAGAACAAGGAACACACCAGGCAGGTCTGAGATACTGTTGTGAAGAAGTTTAAAGCCGGATTTGGATACAAAAAAGATTTCCCAAGCTTTAAACATCCCAAGGAGCACTGTGCAAGCGATAATATTGAAATGGAAGGAGTATCAGACCACTGCAAATCTACCAAGACCTGGCCGTCCCTCTAAACTTTCAGCTCATACAAGGAGAAGACTGATCAGAGATGCAGCCAAGAGGCCCATGATCACTCTGGATGAACTGCAGAGATCTACAGCTGAGGGTGGGAGACTCTGTCCATAGGACAACAATCAGTCGTATATTGCACAAATCTGGCCTTTATGGAAGTGGCAAGAAGAAAGCCATTTCTTAAAGATATCCATAAAAAGTGTTGTTTAAAGTTTGCCACAAGCCACCTGGGAGACACACCAAACATGTGGAAGAAGGTGCTCTGGTCAGATGAAACCAAAATTGAACTTTTTGGAAACAATGCAAAATGTTATGTTTGGTGTAAAAGCAACACAGCTCATCACCCTGAACACACCATCCCCACTGTCAAACATGGTGGTGGCAGCATCATGGTTTGGGCCTGCTTTTCTTCAACAGGGACAGGGAAGATGGTTAAAATTGATGGGAAGATGGATGGAGCCAAATACAGGACCATTCTGGAAGAAAACCTGATGGAGTCTGCAAAAGACCTGAGACTGGGATGGAGATTTGTCTTCCAACAAGACAATGATCCAAAACATAAAGCAACATCTACAATGGAATGGTTCAAAAATAAACATATCCAGGTGTTAGAATGGCCAAGTCAAAGTCCAGACCTGAATCCAATCGAGAATCTGTGGAAAGAACTGAAAACTGCTGTTCACAAATGCTCTCCATCCAACCTCACTGAGCTCGAGCTGTTTTGCAAGGAGGAATGGGAAAAAATGTCAGTCTCTCGATGTGCAAAACTGATAGACATACCCCAAGCGACTTACAGCTGTAATCGCAGCAAAAGGTGGCGCTACAAAGTATTAACTTAAGGGGGCTGAATAATTTTGCACGCCCGATTTTTCAGTTTTTGATTTGTTAAAAAAGTTTCAAATATCCAATAAATGTTGTTCCACTTCATGATTGTGTCCCACTTGTTGTTGATTCTTCACAAAAAAATACAGTTTTATATCTTTGTTTGAAGCCTGAAATGTGGCAAAAGGTCGCAAAGTTCAAGGGGGCCGAATACTTTCGCAAGGCACTGTACTTGTAAATGGTAGCCTAGTGGTTAGAGCATTGGGCCAGAAATGGTGGATTGCTGGATCGAATCCCCTAGCTGACAAGGTAAAAATTTATCGTTCTGCCCCTGAGCATGGCAGTTAACCCACTGTTCCCTGGGCGCCGAAGATGTGAAATGTTGATTTAAGGCAGCACCCGCACACCTCTCTGATTCAGAGGGGTTGGGTTAAATGCGTAAGACACATTGCAGTAGAATACATTCAGTTGGACTATCTGACTAGGTATCTCCCTTTCCCCAAATAAGGTATCCAAACAATAATGAAAACCCTGTAGCAGTAAAATATATATATATATATACACATAAACTCATCAAAAAAAGAAACGTCCTCCCACTGTCAACTGTTTATTTTCAGCAAACTTAACAAATATTTGTATGAACGTATAAGATTCAACAACTGAGACACAAACTGAACAAGTTCCACAGACCTGACTAACAGAAATGGTATAATGTGTCCCTGAACAAAGGGAGGGGGGGGGGTCAAAATCAAGTCGGTATCTGGTGTGGCCTCCAGCTGCATTAAAACTGCAGTGCATCTTCTCATGGACTGCACCAGATTTGGCAGTCCTTGCTGTGAGATGTTACCCCACTCCTCCGCCAAGGCACCTGCAAGTTCCCGGACATTTCTGGGGGAATGGCCCTAGCCCTCACCCTCCGATCCAACAGGTCCCAGACGTGAGATCCGAGCTCTTCGCTGGCTATGGCAGAACACTGACATTCCTGTCTTGCAGGAAATCACGCACAGAACGAGCAGTATGGTTGGTGGCATTGTCATGCTGAAGGGTCATGTCAGGATGAGTCTGCAGGATGGGTACCACATGAGGGAGGAGGATGTCTTCCCTGTAACGCTCAGCGTTGAGATTGCCTGCAATAATGACAAGCTCAGTCCGATGACACTCTGACACACCGCCCCAGACCATGACGGACCCTCCACCTCCAAATCTATCCCTTCGACGATAAACGCAAATCCAACCATCGCCCCTGATGAGACAAAACAGTGACTCGTCAGTGAAGAGCACTTTTTGCCAGTCCTGTCTGGTTCAGCGACGGGGTGTTTATACTAGAGGTCGACCGATTAATCAGAATGGCCGATTTAATTAGGGCCGATTTCAAGTTTTCATAACGATCGGAAATCGGCATTTCCGATTGTCTGTTAACGCAAATGCCTGTTACGCAAATGCAGTAAGCCAAGGTAAGTTAGCATTAAATTTCTTATAAGAAACAATCATAATCACTAGTTAACTACACATGGTTGATGATATTACTAGATATTATCTAGCGTGTCCTGTGGCGCATATTATCTGACTGAGCATACAAGTATCTAAGTATCTGACTGAGCGGTGGTAGGCAGAAGCAGGCGCGTAAACATGAATTCAAATTCTTCGTTGTGCGTCAAGTATTGCGCTGTTTATGACTTCAAACCCATCAACTCCCGAGATGAGGCTGGTGTGACCGAAGTGAAATGGCTGGCTAGTTAGCGCGCGCTAATAGCGTTTCAAACTTCACTCGCTCTAAGCCTTGGTGGTTGTTTCCCTTGCTTTGATGTGGTTGGTGGCTGTTGTCGTTGTGTTGCTGGTTTGATCCCAGGGAGGAGAGGGACGGAAGCTATACTGTTACACTGGCAATACTAAAGTGCCTATAAGAACATCCAATAGTCAAAGGTTAATGAAATACAAATGGTATAGACGGAAATAGTCCTATAATAACTACAACCTAAAACCTCTTACCTGGGAATATTGAAGACTCATGTTAAAAGGAACCACCAGCTTTCATATGTTCTCATGTTCTGAGCAAGGAACTCACACGTTAGCTTTCTTACATAGCACATATTGCACTTTTACGTTCTTCTGCAACACTTTGGTTTTGCATTATTTAAACCAAATTGAACATGTTTCATTATCTACTTGAGGCTAAATTGATTTTGTTGATGTATTATAGTTAGTTAAAATAAGTGATAATTCAGTATTGTTGAAATTGTCATTATTAAAAATATATATATATATAATTTTTTTTTTTTTAAATCGGCCAATTTAATCGTTATCGGCTTTTTTGGTCAACCAATAATCGGTACAGGCGTTAAATCATAATCGGCCGACCTCTAGTTTGTACCCATAGGCAACATTGTTGCTGGTGATGTCTAGTGAGGATCTGCCTTACAACAGGCCTACAAGCCCTCAGTTCAGCCTCTCTCAGCCTATTGCAGACAGTCTGATCACTGATGGAGGGATTGTGCGTTCATGGTGTACTTCGGGCGGTTGTTGTTGCCATCCTGTACCTGTCAAACTGTGGTCCTATACACTGACTCTGCGTGCAATGAACGCAAGAGAAGTGACACAATTTCACCTGGTTAATATTGCCTGCTAACCTGGGTTTCTTTTAGCTAAATATGCAGGTTTAAAAATATATACTTCTGTGTATTGATTTTAAGAAAGGCATTGATGTTCATGGTTAGGTACACATTGGAGCAACGATACGCACTGCATCGAGTATATGCAATGCAGGACACACTAGTTAATATCTTGTAATATCATCAACCATGTGTAGTTAACTAGCCATTATGATTGATTGTTTTTTATAAGATAAGTTTAATGCTAGCTAGAAACTTACCGTGGCTTACTACATTCACGTAACACGCAGGCTCCTCGTGGAGAGCAATGAGAGGCAGGTGGTTAGGGCATTGGACCTCTTGAAACTCCCCATCCCGGATCCGGGATCGTGACTAAAGCCTCAGGCTCATTAGCATAACGCAACGTTAACGATTTCTGAAAATCGCAAATAAAATGAAAATAATGTGCCTACTCTCAAGCTTAGCCTTTTCTTAACAACACTGTCATCTCAGATTTTCAAAATATGCTTTTGAACCATAGCAATTCACTAATTTGTGTAAGAGGATGCTAAGCTAGCTTAGCATTTTGAGTAGCATTTAGCACGCAACATTTTCACAAAAACCAGATAACCAAATAAATAAAATCATTTACCTTCGGAGCTTCGGATGTTTTCAATGAGGAGACTCTCAGTTACATAGCAAATGTGCAGTTTTTCCTGAAAGCATCTTTGTGTAGGAGAAATCGCTCCGTTTTGTACATCACATTTGGCTACCGAAACGAACCGAAAATTCAGTCACCTACAACGTCAAACTTTTTCCGAATTAACTCCATAATATCGACCGAAACATGGCAAACGTTGTTTGGAATCAATCCTCAAGGTGTTTTTTCACATATCTCTTCATTGATATATCGTTCGTGGAAGCCTGCTTTCTTCTCTGAATTCCATGGAAAAATACTTGCAGCTGAGTTTTGCGCACCAATTTTGGCGCAGGACACCGGGCGGACACCTGGTAAATGTGGTCTCTTATGGTCAATCTTCCAATGATATGCCTACAAATACGTCACAATGCTGCAGACACCTTGGGGAAACGACAGAAAGGGCAGACTCACTCCTCTCGCATTCACAGCCATATAAGGAGACAATGGAAAACGGAGCCTCAAAAATCCTGCTCATTTCCTGGATGCCGTCTCATCTTGGTTTTGCCTGTAACTCACGTTCTAGGGCACGCACAAAGAATATCTTTGCAGTTCTGGACACGTCAGTGTTTTCTTTCCAAAGCTACCAATTATATGCATAGTCGAGCATCTTTTTGTGACAAAATATTGCGCTTAAAACGGGCACGTCTTTTTATCCAAAAATGATATAGCGCCCCCAGAGTTTCAACAGGTTAACTGTAAGGTTGCAAGATTGAATCCCCCGAGCTGACAAGGTGAACATCTGTCGTTCTGCCGCTGAACGAGGCAGTCAACCCATCGTTCCTAGGCCGTCATTGAAAATAAGTATGTGTTCTTAACTGACTTGCCTAGTTAAATAAAGATTTAAATAAAGGTGTAAAAAAACAGATTGTTGTGATCTTGAAATCGTCCCTAATTAATCGGCCATTCCGATATAATTGTTCGACCTCTAGTTTAAACACTTTACAATGAAGGTCTATCTTTGAAAGACAGGGTCCTGAAAAGGGGCTGTTTCTTTTTTTGGTGAGTTTACATGCATGCGTACATACACAGATAAATGCCTCTTTTTTTTTTTTTTTTATTATTCTTTTTTTTTTTTTACTCCGGTGTCTTTTAATTGTACAAACGCACGGTCGCTTTCCCACTCTTTCTTGGTATAGAATTTTCGCAAATACTTTAGAATGTTTAGGAATTAAGTTTTCTAAGAATTTGTGGAAATGTTATAATTACCATATCTAAATGCTCACTTGTCAAATGTTTTTGTGTCATTCCTCCTAGGTGTACATGAACACATGTTAATGAAATTTCATGTTGCAAAAATGCTGTCAGTTCTACTTTAAAGGTGCACAGTACTATACAGGCGTGATTAAACAATCTGCATGGATTGTCCCAGTACATTCAAATATCTCCGCACAGGAGGGTAAACCTGAGGGGATCTGGTTGCCTAGGATGTCAGTCTGGGGTTCGGCCTCTGCATTCGGATGAGATGAGCGTACATTTCGTTGGCTAGTGTTTCTATCATAGCCTGGAAAAATAATGGAGAAATTACTCTAGTAGGGCTTTCCCCAACAAAACAAAAATCTTGTTTGACTGAAAGTCATCTGTTAAGCTGACTTTTTGTTTAAATAAGACAGAAATGCCTCAAGAGGGAGCCAGAGATCTAGAAGATAAAAACCTTAACCTGACCCAACCATTCTCCTGCAGGCTTTCTCAGATTCTGCCATTACTCTCCTGGAGTTGCCTGTAATAAGCTACACGAGGAGTCGACAATCTTTCTCATGTGGAAGGGCAATTTATCATATGCACATTTTCGTGGAACAGTTCCATTTAATTTATAATAATGTATTCATATCGCAATCATTGTCATGTGGTTAAATCAAAATTATATCTAAATGAAAATGATACAAACCTATAAAGTAACTTCTATTGCCATTGTCAACTATGTAAAAATAGCCTACATAAAGCCAACAAGTAAAAACATTACAGCCTGTAGGTAGAAAATATCTTTATTTTTATTTATTTTTTATATATTTTTTTAAAATAAAACAATATATTACCTATCAATCACAATGGTTAAGCATGGCCTTTCTGCAATGAACTTGAAACATTGTATTAACTTGGGTCCACCCTAAGCTTGTGCTAGCGAACTTGCTATGTTGTTTAAAATATTCTGGGACCTCAGTTTCCTGTGCCAGTGAGCTCGGGACAGACACCGCTGTTGGCTATTTGCGCAAGGGATGAGAAGCAGTGCTTGACTTGGGAAGGAGCTTTCCGAAGCTGAGTACTGGCACCTCAGCATTTCTACTGCTTGAGCTCCTGTTCCTCTTATAGAATATGAACTAAAACGTATTGTGAAGCTCCTGCACCTAAATATAAACGGTACCAACAATTAAAATGAGTACCGGAACCTATGTCGAGCACTGATAAGTAAGCAGGTAGGCCTATTTTATGTTTCCATTGGATCAGAGTACAGCATTTTCCCCTTGTCATGCTGAGTGGTTGTCAAAAGGGAGAGAGCTGGAAATAGTTCCTCAATGTATTTTTTTAAATTATTTTTTTATTTTATAAATATTGTCATTCTCAATGGCTGTTTGTTAAAACAGACTTTTGTTTTCTTGCAGTTTGAGGTGAAGAAAACATTACTTTGAGAAGCTCCACAGCTCATTGGTGGTGGTGCATTGAGCCATTCAGAAATACTATCAGATCCCCAAATGTCACATTTTATATGCCTACATTTGCTTGCGGGCCTGGTATCCTATATGTACTAGTTATGTGTATGTAATCCTACTTCTATCCGTAATCAGGTACCCGTCAAACAAGACCATCACTAAATTGGCAACTCGGAAAAGGAATTAAATAAACCAAAACTCGTTTTTCACAAGTGTAGAATAGGTTGTGCGCTCTACAAACAATGTATCCATTCCGACAATGAGAACGGTAAAAAGACTGGAATAATATATTGAATGCGTTAACAGAAATTACAGTAACCAAACAAACATTGTAGATTAGGAATTAATGGTAAATGTAATACTGGTGATTATGTAATGGGCAATTGATATACACTAACATTCAAATGCAAACAATTCACAAAATAAAGTTATGAAACAATAAATGCGCACAACTTGGAGGGAGAGTGCCCATTGTGGAGAGGGCAGCGCATTGTGCATCTGGGTGCTGCATGGTCTATCAGACGTCTGCATTGACCATGCAGCATTTGGTGATGTGGCGTCTGCGGAAGTCAGAGCATTCATACTACTTGTGCTTTGCGAAGAAGATGGAGCTGTTGTCAAGGAAGTGAGTTTGTGTTTTATACAGGATGTACAGCCCCCAACCTACCATCAATCAGTCATGTCAATGCGAAGCTATATAGAAACCTCTGCTTTGTTACAACATTTGGGAGTCGCATGGCGATGCGGAACGAGCATCTGGAGGCTCCACGATCGCATCATACACACCATATGGTGCATCCGACCACATTTTCAGATCAAGCATAAATTGTCTTTTTGGCCAGGGCTCCGCAATGCAATAATTCACTGAGATGGGAGTAAATATCTATTTATTTATTTATTTGCCACTGCTCGACCAATAAAAAACAATGATCTTGGTCGTCCAACAGCCTATCGACCAAACAATCGACCAGTCCACTAATTGGGGTCAGCCCTAGACTCTAGCATGGGGGGGGGACAAAAACGTATTGAACCTGCTTTGTGAAATAGGCTACAACCCAGTTCTGCGATCAGGTACCGCCATCCATGTAATCCTTATTAATTATGATCTAAAAAGCTAAACTGATCTTAGATCAGCACTCTTGCTTGATTAATATGAGCCAAGAGCTGCGTAAAGCTCTCCTAAACCCATGTCAAGTTTGACTATGTTTGACTACAGACTGTATACCTTATGGCAAGCTGCCAGTCCAGTTACAGAAAGCTAACCTAAACAAAGTCATAAGGTTGCATTACTGCCCTCATAAGGTTCTGTGTCTGAATCCATCAGAGACGCTTATACTTTGCACTCCTGGTCTGTTTCTCACCACTGGGGATAAGTAGCGGCTTAATTATTTGTCACAATTTTAATTTCTATAGACATCGATGGGCTTAATATTTTAAATGGGTAACTTGCCTCAACACAGTGATAAAAGTTGATTGGGGTTTTATTTTCCTTGTGAAGCAGTGTAATGTTTACAGGACCGTTAAGCATATCTTCATGCTAGCTGTACCCATAGACTTCCAGTCTTTTTGATAAGCTAGTTAGCAAAACTGTTTCTAGCGCAGATACATTAAGTTAATCTGACTCTCTGTTTTTAAAGGGCAACTGAATGCACAAAACAACTTTTCTGAAGTTGAAAATGACCTATGTGGCTTCGATATTAGTCAAACATTTACTCCAGTGTCAAAATTGACTTAAGTTTAAATAGGCTAATTTGTCCAAGTCAGTATTTTCCAAAACTGAGTTTTATGAGAATTTTGTAATGAGATTGTCACGACCTAACCCACAAGATGGTTGTGTTTGGATTACAACACCGATTGTAACGCCTAGGGAGAATTGTCATGCATGGAGAACAGTCTGCGGTGATTGTGCTCTATCCAAACATAGCAGCACCTACCGTGAGACTCACCTGCCCATTACGCGGTGGCTCGGACTTGTTTGCATGAAACAACAGGTTGCCAAAGTTCTGTTGAAAGAACACTTGGCCCCTAACCCCTTTATGGAGTGACCACTTGTTGATGTGTTTGATAGTGATCCCTTGAGTCTGCCACATTTGGGGAAAATGAGGATAGCGACGATGCGCACTTACATCCCAACTGCCATTTGTCAATATTCCAAAATTATAAACTCATTTGCAAGCATCTTGCGTCCGGCTGCAACATGTTCTATGACATGATTCACTATGAAACACTGCCATACAGAAGCACACTGGCAAAATACTTATTTTTCATGCAGTTTAAAAATAAAAAACTTTTAAAACCACCTTAACTAGATGTAAAATTGTGCGACTAAAATGTCCTCTGCAAAATGTGTAAATTAATTTGATTTCTTGGTTTGTCTTAGATTAATTATGACTATTTTGAGGAAGTGGTAGTGGCTATCTTGTTGCTACCGTACTTCAAGAGTGACAAACAGTAACTGCCAATGTATGCTAAAGCCAACAAAACACACCCACATCAAACCTCACCCCCCAAGACTCAAATCTCATATTTCATAATGAGCAGCAGAAAAACGCATGCGGAATCAGTGAGTTCAGTGTTTCCCTTATGATTTTTTTCAGCAGCGGAGAAAGCTAGTTTCCTACAATTCTACACATTTTGATGTGTTCTGTTATCTGAGTGACTCAAACATTATTCAAAAGAATTTTACATTTTTCATTCTCCCTGACTGTAGTTTTACATTTTGGTGGTTATTAGTTCTCAAAAAGATGATCTTATAAATATATAGCTATAAATGTATTCATTTTAAAATGATAGTTTGAACCATGTTTTGAGGCTATACAGTCAGTTTACATGTATATTATTTACAAAACATTAGAGAAAAACAAGCTCATATTTTGGATTCTGTTGGGGTATGACAGTTGAACTAAGCTCATGATGCTTTTTATAAGTTATATTCAAGAATCAATGGATATATTTTGTTAATTTCGAAGTTTAAAAAAAATGGATGTAACTAACTTGTGGCAAGGTTCTCAATCAAAAGCATTGTGACAGTTTTCAGCATGTGTTTATTGTATGGTACTAATGTTTACATTTCATTTACATTTCAGTAATTTTGCAGATGCTCATATCCAGAGCCACTTTCAGTAAAGAGTACATTTTCGTATTAGTCCCCCGTGGGAATCAAACCCACAACCCTGGTGTCGCAGGTGCCATTTTCTACCAACTGAGCCACATGGGGACATTATATTTTTTTTGACTTGTTATTTACTCTAGTTGCAGGAGTCAGTGAAGAGGAAGCTGGAAAGCACTGGCTCCCCTGGTCAGGTCAACGGCTTCAGCGATGGCTATCCCCCGTCCAAAAAGGCTTGCCTAGACAACAGCTCGTCCAATGGCGGCATCCCCCCTCGCTCACCCCTGGACTCCAAGCATGGCATTGGCGCAGACTCTCTCATACCCAATGGTGGAGAACATGGTGGAACTGCCGCTGGGGAGCAGGAGTTCCAGCTCAAAGAGATGAAGCAGGAGCCCATGGATGACATTCTCCCCTGCATGTTGCCGTCAGGGGGCGGAGCCAGCAACAGCCTCTTCCCTGACCTCAACCTCAATGAGCAGGAGTGGACGGAGCTCATGGAGGAGCTCAACCGCTCGGTTGCCTATGAGGACATCCAGGACATCCTCAACGACGGTTTCGAGGACCGCAAGGACCCTCCAGATCTGGCCGGACCCACCCCTGGGACGGGCGCACAGTCTGGCGGTACCTCACAGGGAGGCCTCCTGCTTCCAGAACTGGCCAGTGTCAAGGCAGAGTTCTCCCCGGCCTCTACCGCCTTCGAGCAGGACTCGTGCGCCGGCTCGCCCCACGCCAGGCCCAAGTCATCGGGGCCGCCCATGCAGCACTCCGCCAGCTTCCTGGCAGCGGCCACCTCCACCGTCTCCTCCCCGCCCCAGCCCCTCAGCCAGCAGCCTCCCCCATCCAGGCAGCTCCCTCCCCAGAACCACCGCCTTCCCCCGGGGCCTGTCTCCAAAGACCTGTCCCCTGCCCAGCAGCTCCAGCAGCTAGCCGCCCAGCAGCAGAGAGCCCAGCAGATGCAGTCCCAGCTCCAACAGCAGCAACATGCTCAGAAACAGCAGCAAGCCCAAAAACAACAACAGCAGCAAGCCCCCAAATTCCACCCCCCTGGGTCCCACCCCTGCCGTCCATCTTGGCCACCCCAGTCGGCCCCGTCTCAGAGCCCCCTAGGGGGAGCTTACGGCCTGGAGAAGCCCACCAGCCCCTCCCTATACCCCCAGGACTTCCCAAATAACCCCAAGCCCCAGCTGATGATGCCTGGACAGCCCAACAAGGGCTCACCCAAAGCCGTGGCCGGCGGGTACCTGCAGCCCGGAGGCCCCCACACCAACATGCTGGGCCACCCTGCTCAAGGACCAGGGGCTCCGCTTAGCCACCCTGCAGCAGCAGGCCCTGGGGGCCTGGGCTCTGCCATGCTCAACTACAGCAACACCAAGCCCCTGTCCCACTATGAGGCTGCGGCCCAGGGGCCACGACAGGGCCCCCCCAGTGCCCAGAGCCAGAACAAGGCAGTGCTGCTGTCGCTCCTCAGACAGCAGCAGCAGATGAAGCAGAAGCAAGGCCTGTCCTTCAGACCACAGCTACCCCACGGGCAGGTAAGAATACAGCTCACCTTGAACTTTATCACAAGACTGCTCATTGTGTAACCATTACTTTTATGTGACCAGGTTTGATATGAAGCAGGCTTAAAAAGGCTTCATTATAAGAGTCCTGGGTGGCGCAACATTAAAGTACTGCAGTGCTGGGGCGCCACTACAGTCTGGGATTTGATGTCACAACAGGCCGTGACCGGGAGCCACATAGGACGGTATACAATTGGCCCAGTGCCGTCCGGTGTAAGGAAGGGTTTACCCGGTGGGGCTTTCCTTTGCTCATCGTGCTCTACTGACTCCTTGTGACAGGGCCGGGCACCTGCAAGTTGACTCCGGTCGTCAGTCCAGCGGTGTTTCCTCCGACACTTTGGTGGGGCTGACATCCGGGTTAAGCGCGCCCTGTTCACAGTCAGGCCTGTTCACAGTCAGGCCTGTTCACAGTCAGGCCTGTTCACAGTCAGGCCTGTTCACAGTCAGGCCTGGTTAGAAACGGGACAGGACATCACCTGGGAATACCAAGTGCCGCAATACATTTTCTTTTTATAAGAGTCAAGGATCCACATGGAAAGATCAAGTGTTAGGCTATATTGGTATTCTGAATAACCGTTAAAAAGTTAAGAGGTCAACAAGTGCATATGAAAGGCTTACACTTACATTACTTGGTTATGGTCATCACCCAAGCCTAACATAATTTCACACTGCTTGACTGGGAGAATAGAGCTATTAACATTTCCAACAGGGGGAAGGCCCAAAGCATGTTTTATACTGGCATCAGCGAATAGCATTACAACTGAGGCACAAAGAACATTCCAAGGCCATGTTGTGTACAAAAACACACGCACACACACACACTACTCCAGTGCTACGACGCTGGTGAATGAGGGAGTATAATTTTGAAGCCAAACAATAAGGGCTTGTTAAAAATGAGCAATGGAGTCGTCTGTCTTGCCCTTTTAGTTTGAAAGAATGGCTCCAAATAAAGACTTGTCAAGAACCACACCAACCACACCATGTCAAGAACCACACCATCCACACCATGTCAAGAACCACACCAATGGATAGCATAGTTTTAATTATATTTGGTAATATATATGTCAACATGTAATTTCTGGGTAACAATTAAGTACATGACGGTGACTACAATGGGAAACAAAAATAGCTTCTTAGCGAAGAGACATTTCTCAAGCACAAACTTCTAGGACTGTCTGGGAGTAGTAGGGAGGGGAAAACTAACTGTTATTGGCGTAGCGGTTTGGAACTTTCTCTTTCTTATTTGTCTATTAATAAATGTACCCCCTGGTGATGTCACCAGGCAGGCCAAAACTCCATCCCACCAAAACAGTGGTCTTTTCAAACAGCTCTTACAGTAAAAGGGCATTGTCATTTTCACAATTTCACAGTTTTATTCCAACCTCCATAGTGCGGAAATGTAAATAAAACACAGAAAAATCATGTTTTTGACTGCACTCGGCCTTTAAGGTATACTGCATGTAGGCTGATAGTTGATGGTGGATCTAAGGCCTAGCAGGCTTTTTATGTTAGTCAACAAACACAACCCACACACTGTCCTTGTAGCTTATGTTTTGGTCCTACAAGTCTGGCATGGGCCCCACGGTTTGAGGGGACAGCGTGTGTGTCTGGGTCAAGCAGCTGGTTGCTAAGGAGCTGGCATGCAGTCTCCCATGGGGGGTTGGATGGGGGTGGAGGGGGTGGAACCAGGGAGGGGACAACCACGACAAAGCAGCCTTTCATGCAGCCCCCTCTACCTCGTCCCCTCTACCTCGCCTGTCCTCCACAATAGTATATTTTAGGAGTAGCCCCCCCGTACAGTTTCTTAACCCACTTGGGGTTTTCCCTCTCGCGAGAAGGGGCTCTTCCTACCCTCTCCTCTCCCTGACTCAACTGTGTTCTGCGGTGTGTGTGTGTGTGGACGGACCCAAAATATCCCCCGGCCGGAGCTAGAGGCCTGAGGCTAGCCCCTGAGAACTCTGGGTAACTTTCCAGATGTTTCTATGGCGAGATGGTTAGCACACTGGCTGAGGCTAACACTGCCAACATGGAGCTGTGGTTCTCACAGCTGTTCAAGGAAAGCACTTGTATGAGGACATAAACTAACTTATGAACTTTCAAACTGAAGTTGTACAACCACTGTCTTCATTTAAAGCTGTGTTGATTAAGGACATAACTAGTTTTTTTAGGTAAAGCCTGAGCTTTTTATTTGAATGACTTTTTTCCTTTGCGTTACATCAAACCTTGGTTTTTGCTTTACATCAAATGTTATTTCTGAACATATTCCCCCCACTTGTTTGACAAGGCCCCTAAAGCCTTACCTCAGACTGGATGCTGTCTCACTCCCTCTTCCTCTGGTTGACATTAATGGAATAACTATACAATTTTCCCCAATTTCAATTTTGCAGGAACAGAACGCATACCCTGCCGCACCGCACGGCCCTGGACCTGGCAACGCCATGGCCCCCCAGCTGGGGGGGCTTGGCAACGGCATGGCGGGAAACCTCGGCAACGTGGCCTACCTGTCGGGGCAGGCAGCGGTGAAGCAGCAGCAGCTGATGGAGCAGCAGAAACAGTTCCTACTGGGCCAGAGGCAGCAGCTGATCATGGCCCAACAGGTTAATACCTGGGGTCAAGGGTCATCTACTGTTGGTAGAATTTGGGTCTTGGATCAGGGTCTAGGAGCAGCATACCCCACCCTCAATCCTAATGACAAAATACAAAGAGATCAGACTTCCTGGCTCATTCACATGATTGGTTTCAACTTGCCCATTTACTATGTAAAGTCTGAGACAGGATCTCTGTCTGTTCTACCTGACTGGGCCTGCTAGTGCTGCATAGCCCTACATGTTGTCTATTAGTAACATATATATACACAAGGGCGAGCAATTTGTCTGCATGTAGAAGTGGTTATATGACTGACAGTTTCACAGTAGGTGTTTTCCATCTCTGGTCCTTGTCCAAGAGAATGTATGGGAGGAATTTCAGTCACCGGTGTATGCATGTATGACACAATCATGCTCTAATATGTTTTCTGTGTTTCAGGAAAAACAGCGTCAGCAGCAAGAGCAGCAGCTCCAGAGGCACCTGACCCGTCCCCCTCCCCAGTACCAGGACCAACAGAACCAGCAACCTGGCGCACAGAACAACCCCTTCCAGCAGCAGCAGGCTACCCAGTTTACAAGTAAATGAGACCCTACGTCACCACGTTACATCCAATGTAGCGTAACCCCCCCCCAACCCCCCTAGACACTCCAAGGTCTTAAAATGGCTTGTAGGGCTCTAATCCAATCCTCTACCTGAGTTCTGGCATAAGTGTACAGATGTTCACTTCCCTTTTATGGATTTCAGATTATTGAATTGTCTAATGTAGTTTCCTCTCATGTTTAGCCATATTGTTTTTATTCATTACACTAGGGCAGTGAATTTGTTTCTTGACGACCCAAAAAGTTTTGGAATTTTCCTTCAACCCTGGTGAATAAACAGGCACAACCCAGTCGCTTTCCACAGCCCGAAACAAATCAACCATTACCTATGGAAAGAGCAGGTCTATATTGGTTAGGGGGTAAGAGGGCGATTTTGGAAGCACAGCTAAACTCTTTACCACTGCTTGCACTTCCCTTTGCTATTGAATAGGCACTTTTTTTATGTCTGGTCATGGGCCAGAAGGTTTGCTTCGATGATGTAACTCACACAGAACAACTTTGTTTGGCAGTACACTAATATGTACTCTTCAATGCAAATGCTTCTTACCGTATGATTCATTTGAATGGTAAACCAGTAATGAGGTCTGTGTTCTCTCGTTGCTGAATACATTTGCCCTTTGTTCTGTGTCTTTGGAGAGAACAGCTGCTGTCTCAATGCTCGCTGTCCTTTTTACCTCATAATGGCATGAACTTATTGTGGTAGCTAGACCGTATCAGTTCCTTTCTGCTATCTGCATTCATGAAAAATAATGACAGATATGGAGACATGGAAAGCCATTTAAGTATATTGAGAGAGACTTGGTCTTCTCCTATAATGAGTTTATTGATTAAGATTGAGTTATAAAAACATGTGTAACTATTATGCGAAGGTTAGCTTTTCAATTTGTCACGTTTTTGTGACTCACTTCTTCTTTTGCTTCTCCCTGCAGGTTCGTCACAGCCATTGAGCAACGTTGGTACGCTGGGAGGCCCCGCCCCCGGAGCTCAGCGAATTTTCCCCCAGACGCAACAAGGCATGATTGGTATGACCATGGGCCAACAGGGTGGTGCTGGCCCCACCCCTGGTGTCCCTCCTCCCTCCAGCCAGGCAGACATGAGCCTCGCCTCCTGTGTGGGTGTTATGGACTCTGCCTTACAGCATCAGGTACTCTACAGCAACATGAACATGCACCCCTCCCAGCAAAGTTCCATGCAGAGGCAGCCTGTAGGCAATATGGGTGCCTCCTACCGACAGAACGTGCTATCCCAGCAGCAACACCTTAAAAACCAGCCCAACGCCGCCCTGCTGAAACAACAGCAGCAGCAGCAGTTAGCCAGGCCTGGCGGCAACATGCCCAGTGTTATGCCCAACGCCATGCAGAGCACCCAGAGCCAACCTTGGCAGCAGCAGGGCATGCAGCAATCTATGGGTGCCCAGCAACCTCCCTCCAGCAACGGAGGTCTCCTGCCCAATGCCTTTGCCAACCCCAACGCCTTCCACATGCAGCAACAGACCCACATACCAAACAAGATGCCTGTTGGCAACACCCCTTTTGGCGCCAATGCCAACGGCAGGCCCATGGGCGCCATGAACCCTGCCCAGCAACAGATGATGCAGCAGGCCCAGCAAAGGACTGCAGCCAACCCCCAAGTTTCCCTTGGGCAGCCCTTAGGCCCAGGGCAAGTCTTACCCAATCAGCAACAGCAGCAGGGTTCCCAAGGCCAGGGGGTGTTGCCCGACCTGGGTGCCTTTGGTCAGCCGCAGGGGGGGCGTTTGGTCAGCCAGGTGCTCCAGTGCAGACAGCAGGGCTACCAGGTCAACAGAACTGCTAACCAACAACAACAGCAGCAGCAGTTGCCGTTTATCTACAACACTGGGTCAGGGGCTAGCAGTTTGCCCAGCTTTCCTGGAGAGAGTGACCTGGTGGACTCTCTGCTGAAAGAACGCAGCACGCAGGAGTGGATGGACGATCTGGATGAGCTCTTAGCTAGCCACCACTGATGAGTTTTAATGAACAGGAGAGTCTCAATAGTCTGTGGTGGCTTCCTCTTCTCCATCTGCGCCAATGTTAGAGCCGGATGGTTGAGAGCAAGTGTCTGCTAGACATACGTCTTCCATGTTGTGTTCACCTTGCCTTTTCAGATCAGTAGATTAAGACTGAGAGGAGCTGGGGAGAGGAAGCCTTCAGGCAAGTGAGATTCATCTGATGAGTTGGTGAGATGGAATGTTGGTGTATGTGTTCCAAGCCAATTGCCAATGAAAGGCAGGAACAGAGAGGGTTACTAATGGAATCCTGTTACTTTTCTGACACGGTTAAGAGACGGTCATCCTCAGTATTGTGTGTACTGTGTATATAAGTTCAGGAGAATGATTGGATGGAAATGATGGTGTGCAGGACCAAAACCCCTGTGTGGATTCCTATTGGAGTATTTCCCCAGGACTGGGAGACGTATAGAAAGAACTCTGCTACTATTATTACTACTACTGAACCAGTGACTCAGTACTAAACCACTGAATCAAGGGTGAATCAAACGTCGCGCACACACACTTTGTCTACGCTTACCACAGTAGAGGTGCTTATTTTGGTTTCATTGCCCCCCTATCCGTCCTCTGCTTTGTTAGAAGTTGCGGCCTTAAATGCAAATGAATGCTCTATGTAGCAGAGGTGACCTAGTAACACAGTCCCTCATGTCAAATGTTGGTATTGATATTGCTAATAAATAGACGTGTGCCATCCCTTCTCTACTCTCAAACCAATGATGAGGTGCGCCAAGGAGACTCAACAGTGGCATACATATTCATTTGGTGAGCCAGTGCCAATAAGAGACAAGACTGCTCCTCTGTTAGTTGTGCAATGACCCCCCCTCCAATGGAGGCAGGTTACAAAAGTAAAGTGACAAATGGGGACAGAGTCCCAACACCACCCAAATACACCTTTGAATGATGCTTGTATCATGTTTATAAAATGGACTCCCTTTAGGTTCGTTACCATGTTTGACCAGGTTACCCTAAAATCACTGTCTTTAAACATTCGGTCCATTGTCATTTTAATAACCAAGCTATAAGATCATGTATGAATAGTGGACATTATTGCCTTCAGACACATTGCAGACAATCTTTTTCCATTCCCTTGAACAACAGTACAGCCAGATACTTAAGTTGAGATGTTTGAATTTGTTCATCCTCTTTTGTGTCAGGGGCTCCTTGTACATTTTTCACTATATTTTTTTGTATGTATGCATTTTCCGATTTGTTCTGAAGATAGATCTTATTTTTATATGTATATTGCAGCGGATTTTTGTAAGTAATTCATACTTTTAATATGGTTCTCTGTAAAACAGGAGTATTATGTAAATATAGTTATTTAGAAACGGACCCTGTGTTTTGTCTTAGTTTTGTGTGTGTGAATTGTAACTGACAAGCATTATGATATTAAGTGCCAATGTAAGGTGTGAGTAGAATCCCGTAGAACAGTGTGTTCCTATGTATCTCATTCCACTTAGTCATGATGATTTGACTTCCATCTGTTTTCTTGTCCTTCCTTGTAATTATTTTTGCATCCTATATCACAGGAATGGGCAGCTTCCAGTCTTCAGGGGCCTGACTGAGGAGCCTGACACATTTCTGTCCCAACCTTAACTCTGGACTCAAAATCAACTGTTCATGGTCTCCGGTTTAGAATGGAATTAATTAACTGAACCAGATGTGCTGGGGAAAGGTGTCTCTGACACTAATCAGGACCCAGAGTACTGGAATTGCCCATCCCTGATACACTCCCCTACGTATTTGTTTCTGAGCACTTCTACATTAATGTGGATGCTCCCATGATTACGGATAATCCTGAATAATGATGAGTGCGAAAGTTAAATGCACAAATATCATACCCCCACAACAAACTTTTTTTGGGGGGAGGGGGGTGTTTTATGATCTGTGCCTCAGACGTTCTCTCTCATCATTAGTCGTTGTTTATTCATGGTTCTCTGTAATCTTGGTAGCATCCACATTAATGTAGAAGTGCTAAGAAACATACTCTACCCTTAGTGACAATGCATCCAACATGTTTGTAGTCACAAACTTGATGTAGTCAGTGTGTTAGGAATATAGGCCCAAATACTAAATTATTGACTAAATTTAACACCCTATGTGCATTTGTCCAAATAACTATGACACCTTAAAATGGGGGGGGGGGGGGGGGGATACATAATGCTTTAATTTCTTAAACGGTGAAACCTATGTATGGAAATACCCTAAAATAAAAGGTGACATTCTTTACTGTCACCTCATATGAAACATTTGATCTCAAATTCTGGAATTAAATGTGTAGGAGAGTATATTGCATTGACTCTATGCTGATATATATTACATTTTATTGGTCACATTTGCAGATGGTTAGCAGATGATAATGCGAGTGTAGCAAAATGCTTGTGCTTCTAGTTCCGATTATGCAGTAAAATCTAACAAGTAATCTAACAAATTCACAACTACTACCTTATACACACATGTAAAGGGATGAATATGTACATATAAATATATGGATGAGTGATGGCGTGCGGCATAGGCAAGATGCAGTAGATGGTATAGAGTACAGTATATACATATGAGATGAGTAATATAGGATATGTAGACATTATTAAAGTGGTTTTATTTAAGTGACTAGTGATACCTCTATGTGAACATTATTAAAGTGGTGTTTTTTTTAATGACTAGTGATACCTTTTATTAAGTCTGTTTATTTAAGTGGCCAGAGATTTGAGTCTATGTTGGCAGCAGCCTCTCTGTTAGTGGTGGCTGTTTAACAGTCTGGTCTTGAGATAGAAGCTGTTTTTTCAGTCTCTCGGACCCAGCTTTGATGCACCTCTACTGACCTTGTCTTCTGGATGATAGCAGGGTGAACAGGCAGTGGCTCGGGTGGTTGTTATCCTTGATGATCTTTTTAGCCTTTCTGTGACATCGGGTGCTGTAGGTGTCCTGGAAGGCAGGTAGTTTGCCCCCAGTGATGCGTTGTGCAGACCTCACTACTAGAGGTCGGCAGATTTTATGATTTTTCACCGCTGATACCTCTTTATTGGAGGACCAAAAAAAGCAGATACCGATTTAATCAGCCAATTTTTTTTTATTTTTTTTTATTTTTTACATTTATTTGTAATAATGACAATTACAACAATACTGAATTAACACTTATTTTAACTTAATATAATACATCAATAGAAATCAATTTAGCCTCAAATAAATAATGAAACATGTTCAATTTGGTTTAAATAAAGCAAAAACAAAAGTGTTGGAGAAGAAAGTAAAAGTGCAATATGTGCCATGTAAAAAAGCTAATGTTTAAGTTCCTTGCTCAGAACATGAGAACATATGAAAGCTGGTGGTTCCTTTTAGAAGGAGGCTTCAATATTCCCAGGTGAGAAGTTTTAGGTTGTAGTTATTATAGGAATTATAGGACAATTTCTCTCTATACGATTTGTATTTCGTATACCTTTGACTATTGGATGTTCTTATAGGCACTTTAGTATTGCCAGTGTAACAGTATAGCTTCCGTCCCTCTCTTCGCCCCTACCTGGGCTCGAACCAGGAACACATCGACAACAGCCACCCTCGAAGCAGCGTTACCCATGCAGAGCAAGGGGAACAACTACTCCCAAGTCTCAGAGCGAGTGATGTTTGAAACGCTATTAGCGCGCACCCCGCTAACTAGCTAGCCATTTCACATCAGTTACACCAGCCTAATATCAGGAGTTGATAGGCTTGAAGTCATGAACAGCTCAATGCTTCAAGCATTGCGAAGAGCTGCTGGCAATACGCACAGAAATGCTGTTTGAATTAATGCTTACGAGCCTGCTGCTGCCTACCATCACTCAGACTGCTCTATCAAATCATAGACTTAATTACAACCTAATAACACACAGAAATATGAGCCTTAGGTCATTAATATGGTTGAACCTGGAAACTATCATCTCGAAAACAAGATGTTTATTCTTTCAATGAAATACGGAACCGTTCCGTATTTTATTTAACGGGTGGTGTCTATAAGTCTCTAAATATTCCTGTTACATTGCACAACCTTCAATGTTATGTTATAATTACGTAAAATTCTGGTAAATTAGGCAGCCCAAACTGTTGCATATACACTGACTGTGTGCAATGAACGCAAGAGAAGTGACACAATTTCACCTGGTTAATATTGCCTGCTAACCTGGATTTCTTTTAGCAAAATATATACTTCTGTGTATTGATTTTAAGAAAGGCTTTGATGTTTATGGTTAGGTACAGTCGTGCAACGATTGTGCTTTTTTCGCAAATGTGCTTTTGTTAAATCATACCCCGTTTGGCGAAGTCGACTGTCTTTGTTAGGAAGAAATAGTCTTCACAGAGTTCACAACGAGCCAGGTTAGCAGGCAATATTAACTAAATATGCAGGTCTAAAAATATATACTTGTGTATTGATTTTAAGAAAGGCATTGATGTTTAGGTACATATTGGAGCAAGACAGTCCTTTTTCGCGTATAAGCACCGCATTGATTATATGCAACGCAGGACACGCTAGATAAACTAGTGACATCATCAACCATGTGTAGTTAACTAGTGATTTATGATTGATTGTTTTTTATAAGAAATGTAATGCTAGCTAGCAACTTACCTTGCCTTCTTACTGCATTCGTGTAACAGGCAGTCTCCTCATGCAATGTAATCAGGTGGTTCGAATGTTGGACTAGACGGCAGTGTAGCCTAGTGGTTAGAGCATTGGACTAGTAACCGAAAGGTTGCAAGATTGAATCCCCGAGCTAACAAGGTTAAAAAATTTGTCATTCTGCTCCTGAACAAGGCAGTTAACCTAGGCCGTCATTGAGAATAAGAATGTGTTCTTAACTGACTTGCCTAGTTAAATAAAGGTTAAAAATGTAAAAAAGATCTGCCAAATCGGTGTCCAAAAATACCAATTTCCGATTATGAAAACTTCTCTACGCACTACCCTCTGGAGAGCCTTGCGGTTGAGGGCGGTGCAATTGTGTTTTAGATGACAAGCCAAATTTCTTCAGCCTCTTGAGGTTGAAGAGGCGCTGTTGCGCTGCCTTCACCACACTGTCTGTGTGGGTGGACCATTTCAGTTTGTCTGTGATGTGTTTGCCGAGGAACTTAACTTTCCACCCTCTCCACTACTGTCCCGTCAATGTAGATAGGGGGCTGCTCCATCTGCTGTTTCCTGAAGTCCACGATCATCTACTTTGTTTTGTTGACGTTGAGTGAGAGGTTAATTTCCTGACGCCATATTCGGGAGGGCCCTCACCACCTCCCTATAGGCCTACCACTAGTGTCGTCTGCAAACTTGATGATTGAGTTGGAAGCGTGCATGGCCACGCAGTCATGAGTGAACAGGGAGTACAATGCTGTGAACGCACCCTTGTGGGGCCGCAGTGTTGAGTATCAGCAGGGTGGAGATGTTATTTCCTACCTTCACCACCTGGGGGCGGCCCATCAAAGTCCAGGACCCAGTTGGACTGGGCTGGGTCAAGACCCCCGGGTCTCGAGCTTAATGATGAGTTTGCAGGGTACTATGGTGTTAAATGCTGAGCTGTAGGCAATGAACAACATTCTTACATAGGTATTCCTCTTGTCCAGATGGGATAGGGCAGTGTGATGGCGATTGCATTATCAGTGGACCTATTGGGGCGGTAAGTAAATTGTAGTGGGTCTAGGGTATCAGGTAGGGTGGTGATATAGTCCTTGACTAGTCTGTCATCATGAAGTGCTTTGAGAAAAGTGCAATGGGGCGATAGTCATTTAGTTCAGTTACCTTAGCTTTCTTGGGAACAGGAACAATGGTGGCCATCTTGAAGCATGTGGTAACAGACTGGGATAGGGATTGGTTGAATATGTCCATAAACGCCAGCCAGCTGGTCTGCGCATGCTCTGAGGACGCGGCTGGGGATGTTGTCTGGGCCGGCAGCCTTGCGAGTGTTAACACATTTAAATGTTTTACTCGCGTTGGCCACGGAGAAGAGCCCACAGGCTTTGGTAGTGGACTGTGTCAGTGGCACTGTTGTCCTCAAAGCGAGCAAATAAGTTGTTTTCATTTGTCTGGGAGCAAAACGTTGGTGTCTGCAATGGGGCTGGATGTATTTTTATTTTTTTTGTAATATAGCATAGATAAATATGCTTAGACATGAAACCGTCTGCTCCTTGACCATTGCACTGGGCTGCCAGGGGTGTAATCAATATGCCATTTCTGTTGCAGAACTTTTAAGTGGAAGGAGCGTGATGAACCAGGGAGGGACATGCCTACATTTATCCAATAGAAACTCATTTTAGTTGCAAAATGGAGGTAACTGTTTGGACTAATGATCAAACCCCTGATGAAGCAATGGATAATAAATTACCCACATGATCCAGGCCACTCAAAGACCGCAGCCTCTCGCACAGAGTTGACACCTATCGGTCCCCTCAGTCAGGGAAACGACATCTAAATACCAGGCTGGAAAGACACACTTTTTAGCTCTAAGACATGCTGGATCAGGTAGTGCTCATTGCAGGAGTTACGGTGTGTTAGAGCAAGGTAATTTGTTCACTATACATTGCACAAAGTGTTTACATTGTGGGCATGGCTACCTGCAGACTAAGGTGTGTATTTGGGGCAGCTTCTCACTCCAGGTGACCTACGCCAGACGCACATATTTGGTCTCAGCACCCAGCACCTCGGGACCGCCAGAGTTTGAGAGGGTCTTTAGAGCTCAGTCAGTCTGCTAAAGCTGGTAGATCAGAAATGTTGACTAATGTCGGTAAGGTGAAGACATATCATTTAAGCAATGACCTGACGTGTCATTCTTCACCACCACTCCGAAATTAATGGCACTTGAGAAATGACTTAGTGTTGAGAAATACCCTAGAGAAATGTCCTAGTCTTATCAAACACTTGGGAAGCATTATACTAGTGTGGGTGGGTATTTAGTTTTTGCAATCTTTGTTTCATCAGACCAGAGAATCATGTTTTTTATGGTCTGAGAGTCTTTAGGGGCATTTTGGCAAACTCCAAGTGGGTTGTTATGTGCCTTTTTACTGAGGAGTGCCTTCCGTCTGGCAACTCTACCATAAAGGCACCTCAGTTTAAGGCACATGACAGCCCGCTTGGAGTTTTCCAAAAGCCCCCTAAAGACTCTCAGACCATAAGAAACAAGATTCTCTGGTCTGATGAAACCAAGATTGAACACTTTGGCCTGAATGCTAAGCATCATGTCTGGAGGAAACCTGGCACCATCCTTACGGTGAGGCATGGTTGTGGCAGCATCATGCTGTCGGGATGTTTTTAAGAGGCAGGGACTGGGAGACTAGTCAGGACTGAGGGAAAGATGAAGGGAGCAAACTACAGAGAGATCCTTGATGAAAACCTGCTCCAGAGCGCTCAGGACCTCAGACTGGGCCGAAGGTTCCCTTTTAAGGACAACAACCATAAGCACACAGCCAAGACAATGCAGGAGTGGCTTCGGGACAAGTCTCTAAATGTTCCTGAGTGGCACAGACAGAGCCCGGACTTGAACCCGATCGATCAAACATCTCTTGAGACCTGAAAATAGCTGTGCAGCAACGCACACCATCCAACCTGACAGAGCTTGAGAGGATCTGCAGAGAAGAATGGGAGAAACTAACCAAATACAAGTGTGCTAACCTTGTAGCGTCATACCCAAGAAGACTCGGATGTAATCGCTGCCAAAGGTGCTTTATCAAAATACTGAGTAAAGGGTCTGAATACTTATGTAAATGTGATATTTATTTTTTAAATGATTAAATTAGCAAGAATGTTAAAAAAAACAGGTTTGCATTGTAATTTTCAGATAGTGTGTAGATTCATAAGGGGGAAAAAATATTATATAAATGTTATTTTAAGGCTGTAATGTAACAATGTGGAAGAAGTCAAGGGGTCTTTACCAATGCACTGTATGCCATACTTATGATCTCTGAGTGAGAGTGACTAACAAATGAAATGGGGGCCCACTGTAGGTCAGCGCCCCTGGGCATGTGCACGGTCAGTATTCAGCCATGATAACTGGCTATACTAACTTACCACTCAAAATGGTGAGCTGACATGGCTAATTGACTGACTGTCCATGACTGACAAAACAAGAAAAACTGCTGATGCTCAACCAAATTTTGAACTTCCACCTTGTGTATTCTACCAGTGGTATAAAGTACATAAGTAATACTTTTTAAAGTGTTTTTACTTACATGTTTTGGGGGGGGGGGGTGTCTGTACTTTACTATTTATATTTGACTGCTTTTACTTCACTACAATCCTAAAGAAAATATTGTAATTTTTACTCCATAAATTTTCTCTGACACCTAAAAGTATGTGTTACATTTTAAATGCTAAAGTGGTCCAATTCACACAGTTATAAAGAGAAAATCCTTGGTCCTCCCTACTGCCTCTGATCTGGCAGACTTATGAAAAATGTGTAAATCATTTGAGTGTTGGAGTGTCCAGGCTAGTTTGCTTAATATATGCAATTTCAAATGATTTATACTTAAGTATATTTTTGCAATTACATTTACTTTTGATACTTAAGTATATTTAAAACCAAATACTTTTTACTTTTAGTGAAGTCGTATTTTACTGGGTGACTTTCACTTGAGTCATTTTCTATTGAGGTATCTTTTACTTTTACTCAAGTATGACAAATGGGTGATTTTTCTATCACTATTCTACTATTCTAACTCTCAACAGTAAGTTAAGATACTGACTGAGTTCCTAAAAAATTCATATTTTTTTGGGGTTCGCGCTAAGCGACCGCTTATGCCTGGAGCCAGCCCTGAGCTGGAGGCTCAAACAGTTCAAATCAAATGTATTTATATAGCCCTTCGTACATCAGCTGATATCTCAAAGTTCTGTACAGAAACCCAGCCTAAAACCCCAAACAGCAAGCAATGCAGGTGTAGAAGCATGGTGGCTAGGAAAAACTCCCTAGAAAGGCCAAAACCTATGAAGAAACCAGGCTATGTGGGGTAGCCAGTCCTCTTCTGGCTGTTCCTCAAATGCCACTTTCCCCATATCTTTCCCATAGGAAACTTTTAGAAAAGTTGTAATCTCATATTCTGTTCAAGACAAATTAATTTTGTCATGTTTTTAGTCAATATACTTCAAACACACATCATCCACTCATTCATTGTGCATTAATCAATATTAAAAACGCTCATCCGGAGGCGGTGCTCCTAGTGGCCGGGGACTTTAATACAGGGAAACTCAAATCAGTTTCTCACTGAGCTAAAGAGTAGAGCTGCCGCTTTCAAGGAGTGGGACTCTAACCCGGAAGCTTATAAGAAATCCCACTATGCCATCTGACCAACCATCAAATAAGCAAAGCGTCACTACAGAACTAAGATTGATTCATACTACCCAGGCTCTGACGCTCGTCGGATGTGGCAGGGCTTGCAAACTATTACAGACTTCAAAGGGAAGCACAGCCATGAGCTGCCCAGTGATACGAACCTTCCACACAAGCTTAATTACTTCTATGCTCGTTTCGAGGTAAGTAACACTGAAACATGCATGAGAGCACCAGCTGTTCCGGATGACTGTGATCACACTCTCCGTTGTCTTTACTGACAATTTCAACATGTCCCTGACTGAATCTGTAATACCAACATGTTTCAAGCAGACCACCATAGTCCCTGTGCCCAAGAACGCTAAGGTAATCTGCCTAAATGACTACTGACCTGTAGCCATGAAGTGCTTTGAAAGGCTGGTCATGGCTCACATCAACACCATTACCCCAAAAACCCTAGACCCACTCTAATTTGCATACCACCCCAACAGATCCACAGATGATGCAATCTCTATTGCACTTGTAACAGTATAGACTTTATGTCCGTCCCCTCGCCCCGACCTGGGTGTGAACCAGGGACGCTCTGCACACGTCAACAGTCACCCTCGAAGCATCGTTACCCATCGCGCCACAAAAGCCACGGCACTTGCAGAGCAAGGGGAACCACTACTTCAAGGTCTCAGAGCAAGTGACGTCACCGATTTGAAACGCTATTTAGCGCGCACCACCGCTAACTAGCTAGCCGTTTCACATCCGTTGCACACTCAACACTGCCCTTTCTCACCTGGACAAAAGGAACACCTATGTGAGAATGCTATTCATTGACTACAGCTCAACGTTCAACACCATAGTGCAATCTAAGCTCATCACTAAGCTAAGGACCCTGGGACTAAACACCACCCTCTGCAACTAGATCCTGGACTTCCTGACGGGCCGCCCCCAGGTGGTAAGGGTAGGGAACAACACATCTGCCATGCTGATCCTCAGTCCCCTCCTGTACTCCGTGTTCACTCATGACTGCATGGCCAGGCACGACTCCAACACCATCATCAAGTTTGCCGATGACACAACAACGATGAGACAGCCTATAGGAAGGAGGTCAGAGACCTGGTTGTGTGGTGCCAGGACAGCATCTCTCCCACAACGTGATCAAGACAAAGGAGATAAGGACAACCTGATTGTGGACTACCTGAAAAGGAGGACCGAGCACGCCCCCATTCTCATTGACAGGGCTGTAGTGGAGCAGGTTGAGAGCTTCAAGTTCCTTGGTGTCACCAACAGTCTATCATGATCCAAACACACTGAGACAGTCGTGAAGAGGGCACGACAAAGCCTATTCCCCCTCAGGAGACTGAAAAGCTCCTCAGATCCTCAAAAGGTTCTATAGCTGCACCATCGAGAGCATCCTGACTTGTTGCATCACTGCCTGGTATGGCAACTGCTCGGCCTCTGACCGCAAGGCACTACAGAGGGTAGTGCGTACGGCCCAGTACATCACTGTGGCCAAGCTTCCTGCCATCCAGAACCTCTATATCATCAGGCAGTGTCAGAGGAAGGCCGAAAAATGGTCAGACTCCAGCCACCCTAGTCATACTGTTCTCTCTGCTACCGCACGGCAAGCGGCACCGGAGCGCCAAGTCTTGGTCCAAAAGGCTTCTTAACAGTTTCTCCCCCCGAGCCATAAGACTCCTGAACAGCTAATCAAAGCGCTACCCAGACACCTCTTTATGCTGCTGCTACTTACTGTTTATAATCTGTGCATAGTCACTTTAACTCTACGTGCATGTACATATTACCTCAATTACCTCATCTAACCGATGCCCCCGCACATTGACTCTGTACTGGTCACCCTGTATATAGCCCTGCTTGTTATTTTACTGCCAATGTTTTATTTATTTTTAACTTGCTCCTATTTTAATTTTTTTTTACGTCACTTATTTTTTTCATTCACTTCTTAATGCATTGTTGGTTAAGGGCTTGTAAAGTAAGCATTTCACTGTAAGGTCTACACCTATTGTATTCGACGCATGTGAAAAGACAATTTGATTTGATTCTGAATTATTGCTCAATAATTCACTAAAATATATCTTTCTTGCTCTCCCTCTCCCCCTCCTTATCTCCCTCTGACTAGCCCCTCTGAATTTCAGTGCTAAGGTTCTGTGGGTTGTCCACACTGGCGATTCTTTATTCTGTGTGCCGATTCTACCTGGGTCTGGACCTTACCCAGCGCTCCAGCACTGTCCTCTGCCTCACTGAGGGGGAGAGGGGGAGCAATGAAGGAAGGGAGTGATGAGGAGAAGAGATTAAAGGATTGAGGCGGGAGAGATGGGAAGAGATTGTTACAGGGAGGAATTGTGTGGGAGACGTTTCTGTACATATCCATTGACTGCCAGTTGGCAAATTTTAACAGAAGGTGGCGCCAAAGTATATTGTTTGAAACATGTTTTTTGGATACCCTGTTTTCTGTAGGTGATTGATGTTATGTTGTATGACTTTGGTATGGATACCTATATATGATATGTGCTGGAACTTAACAGTGACTAAAATGCAAATCAGATTTTTTTTCTCCATTATATGCAAACACACTGACCAACAGACCAACAGGACTTGGTTGTTGTATGGAGGGAGTCTGACAGAGAACATTCAGGCTGTCAGCCAACAGATGAATGGTTACAGCAGGGATTCCCAACCACTAGGCAATGGACCAGCCTGCCCTTTTTATAGTTTATAGCCTGGCTAATGTGTGACACACACACAAGCAGGTCGGAAAACCATTCTTTCCTCCACAATATTCAAAACACAACCAATGAAGATGGATTTAGGGCTGATCTAATAACACGTGTAAGCATGGGTGAGCTGTTGGTCTGTATGGGTCGATCTGTGTTCACTGACCTGTAGTCAGTCATGTCCAAACACAACAGCACTACTAGTTTGCTGAGCAGGTATTTTCCATGAATGGCCTTGTATGCTTATTACCTGTGCCGTTGGTTTAGTATGAATGAGTCTGACACAGGTTTTACCCACTTCAAATACACAGGGTAAAACACTGGTTATTGGTGTGAAAGAGGTATAAGTATATGCATGGGGCGAGGCTCCCATCACCCTCTCTGATCAATTCATGGTTGCCGCACTTCTGAACTGAAATATGAACTGAAGCTTACAAAGGTTCTACCTACTAGCTAGCACTTGGCAGTGTCAATGTTACAGACTCGTCACATAAACAATATCAAAGAGCCGATATAGTCTGGTGCTTTGGTCTGGTCAGATATTTAACTTTCTCCCCAAAGTAATTGTAATGTTTCTACTGGGACCGAAAATTATGACGAATCAAGCAATACTTACCATATATGGGAAGTACATCATCATCGAGAGCAACCACAGTTGGTTCCTGTACCTCTTGCTTAGGGATCTCGACATCATCCTCTGCTAATGACGCCATCTTCTTTGCATTGTTTGTAAATCCTTTTACGTGACATTTTATGGATGAACAAATAACACAGTTTCAGTGTAAACCAAAGTACTGTTAAAAAATGTGTCATGCTTTCCAAAGGGAAGCCATTATAAATGTGTGGGACATACAAACATGGTTTTCAGAATCACTAAGGTTCTAGCGAGCTCTCATCTGAAAAGGTACTAAAATGTACTTAATTGCAGGTATTCATTCTTGCTATGGTTATTACAAGTGCAACACAGGATAATACTTCTAAAGCCAATTATATTAATTAATCAGGTATTACAGATATATCATATATGAGCTATTACTGTATATTTTCATTGTATATACTTATTGTAGTATTAGGTTATTACTTATGTGGAAATTGGTCTGTCACAACTAACTACGATGTTGGTAACAACTTCTAATGAGCTGGCTCGAGCTATGGCATACAACTAGCTAGCAAGCTAAACCAGCCAGCTTGTCTAGCTAACAGTAAATACCATCAAATGGTTTGGCTAAGCTAAACTTAGCTATCACCACACTGACAGTAGACTAGCCTAGCTAGTAACATTAATCTTAGCTTATTAACTTAGGTTGCTAACCAGGCCACTGTACAGGCTAGTGACTTTACATTTGCTTATTTTTTATTTAACTAGGCAAGTCAGTTAACATATTCTTGTTTAAAATGACAGCCTACCCCGGCCAAACCAGGACAATGCTGGGCCAATTGTGCATGGCCCTATGGGACTCACAATCACAGCTGGATTTGAACCAGGGACTGTAGTGATGCCTCTTTTACCACTGATCCCCAGTGAAGGCCATCTAAGTTAGATCTGGACTATTTGAGTGGGCTTCTATTGGGCTACACGTGGCCAAGCTATAGGCTGTGTATAAACTGGGTGGTTCGAGCCCTGAATGCTGATTGACTGACAGCCATTGCATATCACGGGTATGACAAAACATGTATTTTTACTCCTCTAATTACTTTGCTATCCAGTTGATAATAGCAAAAGGCACCTCGCGGGTTTGTGGTATATGGCAAATATACCATCGCTAAGAGCTGTATCCAGGCACTCCGTATTGTGTCGTGCAAAGAATAGCTATTTGCCCTGGTATATTGGCCATATACCACAACACCTCATGCCTTATTGATTAGAAATACAACTAGCTAGTTACTGTTTGTGTAAACATCTCAATCCCAGATGTGTCATTTAGACCTTAGCTAACGACAGGCTGGGACCGAGAACGAGATTGAGGCATCACTCGGGATCCCTCAAAAGGATGGACAAATCCACCGATTAATCAAGACAAAATCAATTCTACATTTTAACTACATTCATATCTTACTATTTATTTACCTTGGTTGTCCTTGGTCAACGTTGACTGTTGTTCAACAACATGAGAACAAGTAAACATCTGTTTCTTTGCTGAATGATGTTACTACAATTTCCCCACCTGGGTATTTCACGGCAATTTCTATAATTACCGCTGGATACACATTCAAACTCTTAAACTGTGCGCCCAAATCCAATACTGTTTTTACCTGACCCAGGGATTTTGAATTGAACATGGCGTGTGTGCTAAGTGATATATTGTCAGATAGATTAATGTGATATATTAATCCAAGTTCTCGCACAAGAGAAAGGCATAGCATTATCAATGTTGATGTAGTAACATTCATTATCTGGGCTTGGGCACAGAGATCATTTGTGGATGTATTTCACTTACGGTAATCAGTTACCTTGTTAAATTACTCCTCAGTGGATATACTGATATGGATCAAAAATAGAGGGCTTGCCCATTTCATATACTGAATTATTTGATAAATACATCTCTGCTGTTTGGACACGTCATCAGTGATGTTTCCCAGGATCATGTTTCAACATTATACAACTTCACCCATCAGACCTTAGCTTGTGTCATAAGTGACATTCTTCTAGTTCCCATGGATTTACAGATCCCTGCCATTCCAAGGCGCGACGAACCACTGGCCAACTCCCTGTCGCAAAATAACGATATGCACTTGTTCCTATCTTTCAGTACAACCGTGGAAGGATGGGGCAAACGTGGAGAAGACGGGATTTGGTGTTTGGGATGATGGAGGTCAAACACAACAGACTGAGGACAGTTCTTAAAGTGGTGTAAAACCGCTCACAGGAAACCTTCATCCCTGTCATCAGACGACATGTGTGAAGGGGTTCCACCATTCTGAGTGGCTGCTGGAGAGCATATGTCAGGTCTCTAGACAGTCAACCACACAAACAACTTTGTGGATCCTCACACAGGATGTCACACACAACACATTGAAAGAGGGTGGCAGACAATAAAGGGGCAGATTTGGAGGCTAAAGGAAAATCGGACCAAAAAATGTTTAAGAAAATAAGAAAGGAGTGCTCTCTCAACTCTTCAAAGACATCCGATTAGAATATTAGCTGTATGATCTTTCAGCCTTTGCATGCATCCCCTAGAGGAAATGTAACCGGGAGTACCCGGTGCCAGGTATTTTGCTGTGTCAATTTAAATAGCGGTCAATACCGGACCTTTAAATGCAAGCATCCCCTGCAAGCTCTAATTTGCCAAAAACAGCAATCTCAACTTTTCATTTATATCAACCAATGCGATGTCTTTGGGACAACCATCCTACAGCAAATGAATGTTTCATTATTTTGACAGGGTTATAAGCATGTTTGGTTGCTATCTGTTTGGGTCACTCCATGTAACAATGTGTATCACATGAAACGGGAGACTCTTGATTCTATTGCTTCATAACATATCACTGTCCTATCAACAGGCTAAGCACCAACCCTCAGTGTCTTACCAAACTTCACCTACTACAATCAAAAACACGTAACATAGAGAATAAATCAAATGGGTTTCACTTTACATTGAGTTGCTTGTTCCTGCATAAAAACATGATTTACAATACTTTTCTTTGTAACAACATTGTAATAACTGACATTTTGATGTATCCTGTGAAATATGTTATTGCATTGAAAGTATATTGTAATTACACTTATAGGTTGAGATGGATTCCCATTGATCACAAATACAAGTGCTTTATTGGGTGTCTGCCTAAATTGTAACATAGTAATTACATGAGTAACACACAATGTGTTTCACTTTACGTTACGTTGCTTGTTCCTTTGTAGAAACATTGTAGTTACGATACTTTTCTTTGTAACATTGTAATAAATAACATTTGGATATATACTGTGAAATATGTAATTGCATTGAAGTACATTGTAAACACATCTTGCAAAAATCTTCCCTTGAAATTAGCAGGCACTGATGCGGAAGATAATTGTGTAGTTTATTTTTGTATTTTTTAAGCTTTTCCTTGTCACTGTGCATTTTTAAAAGGTCAACTACTTTTTTTGATTTGTTTACTATTGTTCGTCTCCATTGTTTTCAAGTGTTGGTGGGGAGACGGGTGGCAGCGCTGAAGTAGCCACTATATACTCCTGAACGAGGCCATTAACCCCCTCTTCCAAGGCTTTCATTGTAAATAAGAATTTGTTCTTAACTGACTTGTCTAGTTACATATATCTACAAAGGTTATACCATTATGTGTTTTTCTTTATATTAAGTTGCTTGCTCCTGGGTAGATACATTATAGTTACATGCATATCCATTGCATGTAACATTGCATATACATTGCTCTTACATTTTATTCAGTACATCCTTTAAGCCAAATAATATGGAAATAAGATAACAAGCTGTAATTAATGATAGGGTTTGCATAGTTACAACAGCTGACGGAGTCCTTGCCTAGCTTATTTAGGTGGTAGTGACTTATGTAGTTACACAATAGGCTGCATTGTTAACATGGTGCTACACAGGAGACTAACATGTTAGTTACATTTGGAACTAGACCTCTTGTAATCACGCATACATCAATCATACGTAATTACACATGTGGAATAACCCTCAAGTAGATTTGTATTTACATATCCTTGTTACACTTGTGTAATAACCCAAATAACACATTATTACAGTGTAATTAGTAATGACATGTAACTATGTTATAAATAAATGTATTACTATTTAGTTACATATTAATGTGCACTTAAAGTAAAGTGTTAACCAATATATTCTTATTACTAATTTTAAATGTACAATTGCAGCATTGTTAGTTTTATTTATTTTTTATCACATAGAAGAGCTACTATCCCTCTCTCCACCCACCCCAATCCCACCCTCCTTTCCACATCTGTGAATTTGAATATGAATGTGAGATGCTCAATTGCGCTCAACTAAAATACGGGAATACTTTTGAATAAAAAAAATATGTATTTAAATGTTATCTGCATAAATAAATCACCTTTAACAATATTAAACGTGTTGATTCTATTTGCATTGAAGTTGTGTAGACTTGACAATCAGTATTTTACATTGTAAACATTAATTTGAGACCAATGCACATATGGGATACTTCTGTGTTTGGGCTCCCCAAGCCTTCAGCTTTACCAGCTTGTCATGTGGGGGAAATCTGTTTGGGGAAAGGACTATAACCACAGACAGAGCAGCATCTGGTTACTTTAAAGACTTAATTGGAGTTGGGGGATTCAATTTAGGATGAAAGAGGGGCTCAAACGTTTCTGCCCCATCTGGATAGTGTTTACAGTAGAGTAGTACAAATCATATACATAAAATGGTACTACTATCCCAGAGTCCTACTGTACACTGTGGAATGATTCCAAATATCCTTCATGATCAAATCAAATTGGATTGTTTGCATACACATATTTAGCAGATGTTATTGTGGGTGTAGCGAAATACTTGTCTTCCTAGTTCCAACAGCGCAGTAGTGTCTAACAATTCACAATAATGAAAGTAACACTTCCATTCCGCTGCTATGGAAACATGCATAGAGTCCATACCATAATAGAGCAGCATGAGAAGCATCAGAGAGGAGTGGCAGGAGGAGTGGGTACATTTGTATGCAACTGGACTATGATACATACTTAATCTCCACCTGTATCCTTCTGGAGGTTTTTAAATCTATTAAATGGCACCCCAGATCTGTGGTGGCCCACCCTACTCTTGAAGAGATAATAGATGTGCAGGTTTCTATGTAGTCTAATCAAGTCCTGATGAGCAGGTGCTTAGTATGGTCAGGTGTGTTTAGAACAGGGTTGGATCAAAAGCCATCGAGCGGAGGGTTGGATATCCCTGTGCTAGATGTTTAGGGACTATGGAAACAGCATGGTTTCCAGTTCTCTTCTGCACGGAATAAATATTGTGGAATGCATCATGCCTGCATTAATGTTAGAAATGTCACGCCCTGGTCGAAGTATGTTGTGTTTGTCTGCATTTATTTGGTCAGGCCACAGGGTGTGACATGGGTTTTTTGTGGTGTGTTTTGTCTTGGGGGTGTATAGCATAGTCTATGGCTGCCTGAGGCGGTTCTCAATCAGAGTCAGGTGATTATCGTTGTCTCTGATTGGGAACCATATTTAGGCAGCCATATTCTTTGAGTATTTCGTGGGTGATTGTTCCTGTCTGTGTTTTTTTGTCACCAGATAGGCTGTATAGGTTTTCACGGTCCGTTTGTCATTTTTGTATTGGTCATTTTTCATCGTCATTAAACATGTCTCTAAAATACCACGCTGCATTTTGGTCCACTTCTCCTTCACCAGACGAATGCCGTTACAAGAAAACACATTCCCAGACAAATGTATTAAATTATTCACCAGGGGAGGAGCAAACCTGGTGGAGCAAACCCCTCCTCACCCACAGTTTCATCTTCCAGGAGGGCCAGTGGGTGGCTTCCAGTGTGGGTCTACTTAAAGAAAGTCCAACAGACGATTAAGATGACAGTAGTGTGTGGTGGTTAGTTTGACTGGGTGATGTGGTTACTGATGGATTCATAAGCTGTGGCTAACTCTCGTCTTCTGTCTTACTGGACTTGGTGTTTTAGATTGACAGGTATTTGACTGACTATTCCAGCCTGTGTTAGAGCCAAGTGTGTGTGCATTGGGGTGGCTTCACACCACTTCTGATGCATAGTTGTCTGCTGAGTGCTTTCGGAGGTGTGGTGGAGTGATGGAAAATGAGGCGGGAGCAAACTCATGCTGTTCCTTTTGAATCGGTTGACAGCTTCGTAGCCAGGATATGCTGCGTCAAAAATAGAAATCCTTCCACGGAAATGTAGTGCATCCCATTCTGTGCACCTTTGCATTGCCACAACGCATGGCTGTCATTGAACACCATTGGTTTTCCTGAGTTTACGATGCATCATTTTGATCGGTTTGGAAGCACCCTTAGTCTATCGTTCTGTACTGGTTTGTCCAGGAACATAGTGTGGTGCACAGATTCTGTGGTGGTTACCCCATAACTGATGCCACATTAGCTTTTATTGTCCCTTAGAACTGTGGGTAAAAAGATGTCTGTGCCAATGGACTTCCTGTCTGAATTGAAGCTTTTCCACACCAAGTGTTCCACAGCTGGCTCACACTGGCCTACATGAATACACACACACTAAAGCTCATGATCTAAGTTAAAAGTATTCTATTCGTGTTTAGAAGCTGAATTCAATTCTCATTGATACTGTTTGCGCATCACACTGGCCCTATTGATTCCCTGTTTATAGCTTAGCAAAATTCCAATGGGCAGCTTTCACAGGTCAATACTTTAGCTTGCCAAAAGCACTTAATATGCTAACTGTCGTCTGAACCATTGCCTCCACAAGAGACTGGTAAACCCATATTTTTCTCTTTCCTTAAACAACCTAGATACACATGACGAAAGATGAAGTTGGAGAGAGGAAAAAGAGATAAAAATATTGGTATCGTGTGCCAGCATGGAGAAAATCTGTGGAGCTTCCTTCTCCTCTGAAGTCCTGTGAACCTTCACAGTAAACTCGGGATGAGCCTCGGGTCCTGATATGCCCTCAACAGCTCCGTGAAGGAATTGCTAATCAAATGCAGATAAAACTCAAGGTTGACTGACTACAAAGAAAGAATTGCTTCTAGAGACTTGGACATGTATTTTTATTCGAAGTCACTGTTTATACATGTTTCTTTTGTGTCATGAAACACTGACACAATTACACTGCAGCTTCTTGCTCATTTTATCGGTTATAAACATTTGCTTTCAGCCTGAGTAGAATTTAAGTACTCCACTGAGGGAAATTGTGTAGGCATGTGAAGAATGCATCTGATTGAGCTGTCTGTGATTTCTGTATTGTCATCGAATCAACCAGATTCTGGAGTAATAGGCTGCCAGTGGAATGCTCAACCTAGAATTGAACTCAAGGATTCACTGCGAACAGGACCTACATACTAAGGGAGAGGACATGCGAGAGAGGAAGCAATTTTGAGATATTGGTACATGCCATGTGCCAGTGCCAAACACTTCAATTGAAGTGTCAGTGCATCATTAATTAACAGTGATTTTTTTGCAGCTTGTAACTTGAATAACCCAAGGAAGTGTAGTCTATACGTGTCTGTAGTGTGTGGAAGTAGCATTGCTCCTGGGGTTAATTGTAGCTTCCTGTCATTCTCAGGCCAACTGACCCTCTCCCCCCACCAGACACTCCCGCCAAGGTAAAACCACTAGAACAACTTTTCCTTCTGTCAATAGGCCACTATGTCATTGTACACATGCAATCACATCCCATTATTAAGGAATTACAGCAATGATACTTGTTGTAGAAATGACATTGCTGCACAGTTACAGTAGGTCTATTTTTGACACATCCACACAAAGTTGTGATGGGCTCATTGTCAATTGTCTTCCCTTGATTCCTCGTACCCTCCCCTTAATTATTTTCCAAACACATTGTCAGAGAACGTCTGAAGGTCTCTGGTTTCTCGTTTCCAGAACATTTGCACTTATATGTTAGTCAGATCAAAATGAGTCTGTTCGGAATGTTCCATCTCCATACTGCATGATAGCTGGATGGTGTATCCAGGTCAGCGGAAGTCAGTCAGTCTCTGTAAGGGGAAACTTCCCTTCCTTATCGTTGCATCGGGGCTCGAAGCCAACTGGATCAGTGTCTAGTGTTTACTGTCTTTAAGGCCTGGTTTCTGTCTAAATCACCACCGTGGAAGCCAGAAAGGAAGTGTTGACCCCCAGGTAAAAAGACAATGGAAAAAGTGTTTACTGTCAATGGCCAAGTTTTAAATTGAGACTGCACGCGCAACTCAGACTGTCGTGCAAGTCCTCCATTGACATCAATGTATGACTTAACGCAAGTGTGTTTCAATGTAGAATTTGGCCCTATGACAGGGTTCCACAGTAGCAGAGGATGGGGGTGGATAGTCTGTGTTAAGATTCCACCCAATCCTAATCAGCTCCTCTTTATCATAATTAATAGACAAGAGTTGGTGTAAACACCAAAGAGTGCCCATGCTGCATAACCATCATAAAAAAACAAGACATTTAGTAGCCTTTGTTCTCACTGAGTGATATAGTGTCATCAACCCCATGGGTTTGAAGGAGGCCATGGAAAACTCTTACAAGGCTGTTAAATCATTGGGAAAGGAAAGTGACCACTTCACCCTGCCGTTGACCACTTCGCCCTGCCGGTGAGCACTGCGCCCTGCAGGTGACCTTGTCTGTGACCACTGCACTAACAGCTGATATGAATTTGAATAATGCTGATGAATAAGCAGAGTGCTTCTCTAGCCAGAATAGATTCAGACCTTACACTTGAAACTGGAATGGCAGTGTCAGCCAATCAGCCCCTTTGTTGTTCAACGTGAGGTGTCATTCCATAATGGCTGCTGCATGAGAAGCATGAGAACAAAAACAGCAACAATCTTCTCCGTGTAACAGTTGGGATAATGGGACAAGTGAAGAAAACCTGTGGATGTCCCTGCCATCTTATTAGTGCATGGCCACAACACTCTCTCCCCTCTCCTCACCTCTCTCTCTCTCCAGTAATTGACATTGGTGTTTCAACACCACCATCCCGGCTCCAGGAAGTCTGTTTCTGGCACTGACCACCAGATGGGATTTAGCTTCTTCCTGTGGCAGGAAGCTGGTTCAAGGATGCAAGGAGATGGTGAGGAGAGAGGGGGCAGAAAGGTTGAACGGGGGAGGACAGGGTAATTGGGGGAGGACAGGGGTAGAGTGGGACTCAAGGAGGGTTGGAGCTATGTCAACAAACAGCTCCAGGTTCTAACAAAGGCAGTGGGACAATGGTCGAAGGGTTTGTGGGTTCAGACCGCTGAGTGTTTGGGTGTAAACGGGCCGTGTCATTGCCTGTTGTTGTTGTCTATAAGCTAGCTATCCAATAGGCTTAAGGCTTAGGGTGGAAGAATCACTAAGGAAGCTAAGGTAGAAGGACTAACATCCTCAGAGTTTAGCTTGGGGATTGGTCATATGTGGTTGGGTTGGGCAGAATGTGTTAGGGATAGTGGTTAAACAGGTTGTTGTGGAAAAAGTGTACTGCCATTACCTTGCATGAATTTCAGAACAAACGGAATAGATAGCTTGAGTGTGTTGTACAGTTGTGTGCATGTGTTGGTAAGCGTACAGACTCAGATTTAGGTTAAGAACATTTTTAATATAGCAGATGAGTGACACAATCTTTTCCACACCTGCATCCTCCCTGAGGAGTGGTGTCATACAACCTCTATCCTGTCACAATGATCACTGCCATACGACCTCTATCCTGTCCCAATGATCACTGTCATACAACCTCCATCCTGTCCCGATGATCACTGTCATACAACCTCTATTCTGACACAATGATCACTGTCTCACTTCCAATATGTAGGTCAGTAGTCCAGCTACAATATATCCTGTCTTTACATATACCCAAATCACTCTAACACACACACACACACACACACACACACGCACGCACGCACGCACGCACTCACGCACGCACGCACGCACGCACGCACACACACACACACACACACACACACACACACACACACACACACACACACACACACACAGCCTCACTTGTCTGAGTAGGCACTGAGAGAGACTGAGCCCGTAGGACTACTTAACTGTGTGTGTGGATGTTTAGAAGAGTTCCTGGTCTTGTAATCATGGGGCCTTAGCAGGACAATAGGAAAGTATTGGGCGCTGACTGCACTCACTCTGCACTCTGAATGGGAGTGGAGGGTCAAAGGAAGAGCTTCTCTAAATGTAGCCTGGAGGTAACTAGACACAACATGTTTATAGGTTGAGGGCTGTAAGGAGTGACTGTTAATACTAACTTCTTTGGGAAATCATGTTTTATTTGTGAATTCATGCAACATACTGGACATAATGTCATCATGATTGACAAAGTTGAGCAATTTCTCTCATCTCTAGTTAAAGATTTATATTGTGTATCCATTCAAATGTGCGATTCAAGGCTATTGGAGGGGGGTGGTGGGGGAGGTGTGTGTGTGTGTGTGTGTGTGTGGGGGGGGGGGGGGGTTGGAGAGGAGTTTGAGGAGTTGAATACCACTGCTGGTTTGGAGTGTGGCTAGATTCTACCAATATGACTGGAAGTCAGAGAGATTCGGGTTTTCCTATTATTTTTCAACCACACACACACTCAGCTGGACTACAAAAATACACATGCACGCACACATTTACATGCACACACTTGCATACCAACACCCTGTCTTGAGGTAGACTAAATTCCTCTTCCCGATTTAACATTTTTCATACAAAACAACATTTATCACAAGTGTTATTTCTGTATTGGTACACACTGTATCATCACTGAAAAATGAGGAGCTACTCTGATACAGAAACGAGGTCACAAAATCACCACATCCCACAAAAAGCTGGGAAAACTAGTGGGTGGTCACGAGGGGCGTGAAAGAGGCACTTAGAAAAAGAATAGGAAAACCAAATCTCTCTGACTTCCAGTCATATTGGTAGAATCTAGCCACACTCCAAACCAGCAGTGGTGTTCAGTAGGAACGGAGAGGGAGAAAATGTTTTCAAACTCCTCAAACTCCTCTGCAACCCCCCACCACCCCCTCCCACACACACACACACACACACACACACACACACACACACACACACACACACACACACACACACACACACACACACACACACACACACACACACACACACACACACACACACACACACACACACACACACACACACACACACACACACACACACACACACACACACACACAATAGCCTTGAATCACACATTTGAATGGATACACGATATAAATATTTAACTAGAGATGAGAGAAATTGCTCAACTTTGTCAATCATGCTGACATTATGTCCAGTATGTTGCATGAATTCACAAATAAAACATGATTCCCCAAAGAAGTTAGTATTACAGTTTTTTACAATCACTTTGGCACTAATTTCAGAACCTTGTGGTCATTTTCCCCACTCCAGTGTATATTTGGCCTTGTGTTTTAGGTTATTTGCCTGCTGTAAGGTGGAAAGCAGACTGAACCAGGTTTTCCTCTAGGATTTTGGGCTTAGCTCCATTCTGTTTATTTTTTATCCTGAAAAATTCCCCAGTCCTTAATGATTACAACAATACGTATAACATGATGCAGCAACCAATATGCTTGAAAATATGTTGAGTGATACTCAGTAATGTGTTGTATTGGATTTGCCTCACACACACACTTACACATACCAACTGATTAATGGACTGCTGAATGCCATCCCTATATCTGTCTATCCTGTCCTGTTTCATGCCTGTTTATTAATTAAATGTTCACTCCCTGTACTTGTTTCGCGTCTCCCAGCGTTGGTCCTCACAGAATGCTGACACCACAATTTGGAGCATCAGGGAGCTTTTGTTTTTTGTTTTTGTTGGTGACATCGGGTGCCGCTGCCGATGGAACCGGGGGTGCCTTAGCCGGCTCGTTGAGCTTCCATGCCTTAGATGGCTCGAGAGGTTTCCATGCCTTAGTTGGCTCGAGAGGTTTCCATGCCTTAGATGGCTCGAGAGGTTTCAATGCCTTAGCTGGCTCGAGAGGTTTCCATGCCTTAGATGGCTCGAGAGGTTTCCATGCCTTAGCTGGCTCGAGAGGTTTCCATGCCTTAGATGGCTCGAGAGGTTTCCATGCCTTAGATGGCTCGAGAGGCTTCCATGCCTCAGCTGGCTCGTCGGGCTTCCATGCCTTAGATGGCTTGAGAGGTTTCCATGCCTTAGCTGGCTCGAGAGGCTTCCATGCCTTAGCCGGCTTGTCAGGCTTCCATGTCTTAGATGGCTCGAGAGGTTTCCATGCCTTAGCTGGCTCGAGAGGCTTCCATGCCTTAGCCGGCTTGTCGGGCTTCCATGCCTTAGATGGCTCGAGAGGTTTCCATGCCTTAGCTGGCTCGAGAGGCTTCCATGCCTCAGCTGGCTCGTCGGGCTTCCATGCCTTAGATGGCTCGAGAGGTTTCCATGCCTTAGCTGGCTCGAGAGGCTTCCATGCCTTAGCCGGCTTGTCGATCTTCCATGCCTTAGATTGCTCGAGAGGTTTCCATGCCTTAGCTGGCTCGAGAGGCTTCCATGCCTCAGCTGGCTCGTCGGGCTTCCATGCCTTAGATGGCTCGAGAGGTTTCCATGCCTTAGCTGGCTCGAGAGGCTTCCATGCCTTAGCCGGCTTGTCGGGCTTCCATGCCTTAGATGGCTCGAGAGGTTTCCATGCCTTAACTGGCTCGAGAGGCTTCCATGCCTCAGCTGGCTCGTTGAGCTTCCATGCCTTAGATGTCTTGAGAGGTTTCCATGCCTTAGCTGGCTCGAGAGGCTCCCATGCCTCAGCTGGCTCGTTGAGCTTCCATGCCTTAGATGGCTCGAGAGGTTTCTATGCCTTAGCTGGCTCGAGAGGCTTCCATGCCTTAGATGGCTCGAGAGGTTTCCTTGCCTCGGTTGGCTCGGCAGGCTCCCATCCCATTTTATGCCCCAGCCTCAGCCTTAGGCCTAGCACGCTTCAGCCGGATCATCAGGCTCCCATGCCTCAGCCGGCTCGTCAGGCTCCCAGGCTCTCCTGCTCCCCCTCCCTGGCACTCGATGGCACCAGGCTGCCCATCATGACGCACACATGTCACCTTTGTTACGTGAATCAGCGCTTCATTGGACTCACCTGTACTCTTTCATGTTTTGATTGCCTTCCCTATATCTGTCTGTTCCTCTGTTTCATCCCTGTGTCAGCATTAATGTTATGTTTTTCATGTCCAGACGCTGTCCTGTCCTGTTTCATGTCTGTTTATTAATTAACTGTTCACTCCCTGTACTTGCTTCTCGTCTCCCAGCATTGGTCCTTACAATATTACTCATTTCTGAGACTCACTTAGATAATTCTAATTCTGCTGTATTTGATGATACAGCAGTAGCAATACAAGGACATAACATCTATAGAAGAGACAGAAATGCTTATGGGAGAGATGTTGCTGTATATATTCAGAGCCATATCCCTTTATTGCTTAGAGATGATCTTATGTCAAGTGTTATTGAAACGTTGTGGTTGCAGGTTCACTTGGCACATCTAAAGCCTTCTCTTTTGGGATGTTGCTATAGGCCACCATGTGCTAACAGTCAGTATCTAAATAATATGTGTGAAATGCTTGATAGTGTATGTGATGTAAACAGAGAGGTCTACTTTCTTGGGGACCTGAATATTGACTGGTTTTCATCAAGCTGTCTGCTCAAGAGGAAGCTTCTCACTTTAACCAATGCCTGTAATCTGGTTCAATTTATTAATCAATTTACCAGGGTGTTTACAAACACTACAGGAACAAGATCATTCAAATGTATTGATAACATTTCTACTAATACTGTAGACTTTGTTCTAAATCTGTGTCCATACCCATTGGATGCAGTGATCACAATATAGTGGCTATATCCAGGACAAGCAAAGTTACAAAAGCTGGGCCTAAAATAGTGTATACAAAAGATTTTGCTGTGACTCTTATCTGGATAATATTAAACATATGTGTTGGTCTGATGCGATTCATAATTAGCATCCAGACGCTGCACTTGATTGATTTATGAAATTGCTTCTTCCAATTATTGCTAAACATGCACCTGTTAAGAAACTGACTGTTAGAACTGTTAAGGCTCCGTGGATTGATGAGGAATGTAAAAACTGTATGGTTGAAAGAGATTAGGCAAAAGGAGTGGCTAATAAGTCTGGCTGCACATCTGACTGGGTGGCTTACTGCATATTGAGAAATGATGTGACTAAACTCACCAAAAAGAAGAAAAAACAGTATTATGAAGCAAAGATCAATGATATACAGTGGGTATAGAGAGTCACCACTCCCTTTCAAATTGTTCACCTTCTGTTACATTGCAGCCTGAATTGAAAACACATCAAATTATACATTTCCCAACTTTATTTACACACAGTAACCCACAATTACCAAGTGAAAAAAAACATCTTTATTAATATTAAAACAGTAAAATACCCTATTTGGATAAGTGACCCCCCCCCCTTAGAATTGCAATTGCAAACTTGCTGAGGTATAGTTCAGAATAAAAGCAGATGTTCATAGAGGAATCCACTGCTTAGTAGTACAATTCAAAGCAAAGAATCCACTACAGGCAGATCAGGCGACTGGCGACTTTGAAGGAGCTTCAAGCCTGTATGGCAAAGACAATGGCAATGTGTGCATGACCACAATATCACAAGTGCTCCATAAATCTGGCCTTTATAGGGAGGGTGGCAAGAAAAAAAACACTCCTCAAAAAAGCCACATCAAGTCTCATTTGAGCTTTGCCAAGAGGCACATTATAGATTCCGAGGCCAAGTGGCAAAAGGTGCTGTGGTCTTTTTGGAACTTTTTGGCCTGGACACAAAATGATATGTCTGGCAAAAACCCAATACATCTTTCCACCCAAAGAACACCATGCCTACAGTAAAGTACAGGATTGGCAGCATCCTGTTGTGAGGGGTGTTTCTCTTCAGCTGGGACTGGAGAGAAACTTGTCAGGATAGAAGGGAAAATGGACAGTGCAAAATACCTACATATTCTTGAGGAGAACCTGCAGCCCTCTGCCAGTAAGTTGAAAATGGAAAGATGGGTCATGTTTCAACATTACAATGACCTAAAGCACAACGCCAAAGCAACCGTACAGTGTCTGAAGGACAAGAAGGAGAATGTCCTTGAGTGGCCGAGTCAGAGCCTTGATCTAAATCCCATTGAGAATCTGTGGGATGACTTGAAGAGCGCAGTCCTTGAGTGGTCACTATGCAATTTTACTGAGTTTGAACAATTCTGCAAGGAAGAAGTGGGCAAATATTGGACAGTCTAGGTGTGCAAAGTTAGTAGAGACATATTCAAAGACACTCATGGCTGTAATTCAAGCATGGCTGTAATTATATATATTTTTTCACTTGGATATTGTGGGTTACTGTAGGTAAATAAAGACAGAAAAAGTCTGATTTTGTGTTTTTATTTTAGGCTGTAAGGCAACAAAATGTAAACATTTTGAAAGGGGGTGGTGACTTTGTTGTACTTGAAATGAAATGATGGGCAGAAAGACACATTCAACTCCATCTTTCATTGAATCAGATGCAGTGGTGTAACATACTTAAGTAAAACATACTTTAAAGTACTACTTAAGTAGTTTTGATGGGTATCTGTACTTTACTGTACTATTCATATTTTTGACAACTTTTACTTTTACTTCACTACATTCCTAAAGAAAATAATGTACTTTTAAATACATTTTCCCTGACCCCCAAAAGTATTCGTTACATTTTCCATCCTTAGCAGGAAAGGAAAATGGTCCGATTCACTTATCAAGAGAACATCCCTGGTCATCCCTACTGCCTCTGATCTGGCAGACTCACTAAACACAAATGCTTCATCTGTAAAGTATGTCTGTATGTTGGAGTGTGCCCCTGGCTATCTGTAAATTAATAGAACATGAAATTTGTCACGTTTGATTTGGTTAATATAAGGAATTTGAAATAATTTATACTTTTACTTTACTTTTGATACTTAAGTATATTTTAGCAATTACATTTACTTTTGATACTCAAGTATTTGTAAAAACAAATACTTTTACTCAAGTAGTTTCTTACTGGGTGACTTTCACTTTTACTTGAGTCATTTTCTATTAAGGTATCTTTACTTTTACTCAAGCGTTACTATTGGGTACTTTTTCCACCATTGATCAGATGGCTTATTCATCATAAAACCATTTGATGTTGCCAATTATTTGAATGATTACTTAATTGGCAAAGTGGGCAAACTTAGGCAGGAAAAGCCAACAACGAACAGTGAGCCATTATACTCAACAAACTCAACTCGTCGTGTTTGGAGGACAAAGAATGCTGAGTTGCATCCAAAGAACACCATACCTACTGTGAAGCATGGGGGCGGAAACATCATGCTTTGGGGCTGTTTTTCTGCAAAGGGACCAGGATGACTGATCCGTGTAAAGGAAAGAATGAATGGGGCCATGTATCGTGAGATTTCGAGTGAAAACCTCCTTCCATCAGCAAGGGCATTGAAGATGAAATGTGGCTGGGTCTTTCAGCATGACAATGATCCCAAACACACCGCCCGTGCAACGAAGGAGTGGCTTCGTAAGAAGCATTTCAAGGTCCTGGAATGGCCTAGCCAGTTTCCAGATCTCAACCCCATAGAAAATCTTTGGAGGGAGTTGAAAGTCCGTGTTGCCCAGCAACAGCCCCAAAACATCACTGCTCTAGAAAAGATCTGCATGGAGGAATGGGCCAAAATACCAGCAACAGTGTGTGAAAACCTTTTGAAAACGTTTGACCTCTGTCATTGCCAACAAAGGGTATATAACAAAGTATTGAGATAAACTTTTTCTATTGACCAAATACTTATTTTCCACCATAATTTGCAAATAAATTCATAAAAAATCCTACAATGTGATTTTCTGGATTTTTTTTTTCTAATTTTGTTTGTCATAGTTGAAGTGTACCTGTGATGAAAATGACATGCCTCTCTCATCTCTTTAAGTGGGAGAACTTGCACAATTGGTGGCTGCCTAAATACTTTTTTGCCCCACTGTATGTCACTCCCATTTGTTCCTTCCCAAGGTGTCGTTGTTTCTGTTTCATGTCTGTGCATTGTTCTTGGTATAATTTGTTAATTCATTAAATGTATTCACTCCCTGAACTTGCTTTCCTACTCCCAGCGCACATGATGCAGAATGACACCTCACCAAAAGGAATCATCAGGGAGTGTTTTTGTTCTGTTGAAGATGTCGGGTCCGGGTATCAGAACCGGAGTAACCTGGGAGGCCTCAGCCGGTTTGTCGGATTCCCATGTCTCGACGGGTTCCCCTGCCTCAGCGGGATCGATGGGTTGCGTGCCTCGAACCGAGGCAACCGGGGTGGTCTCAACTGGCTCATCAGGCTCTCACGCCTCAGCCGGTTCATCAGGTTTCTGTGCCTCAGCGGTGGCGACCGGTCCTCTCCTGATACCCGGGATCGTTCCTGTGGTTGGCGGCCGGAGCCGCGCACCGGGGAGGGGGTACTGTCACGTATGCTCTCTCCTGCGACATGCTCCCGCGCCTCAGCCGGATCCACAGGTTCCCGCGCCTTAGCAGAGGTGACCGGTCCGCTCCGCTCCTGATTCCCGGGATCAGCGTCCTGCAACTGGAGCCGCGCATTGGGGAGGGGGTACTGTCACGTGTGCTCCCCTCTGGCCTCTAGGTCACCAGGCGGCTCGTTATGGTGCATACCTGTCACCATCGTTACGCGCATTGGCACATAATGACACTCACCTGGGCTCCATCTCCTCCTTGATTACCTGCCCTATATATGTCACTCCCTTTGGTTCCTTCCCCAGGCGTCATTGTTTCTGTTTCATGTCTGTGCGTTGTTCGTGTTTCCTTTATTCATTAAATGTATTCACTCCCTGAACCTGCTTCCCGACTCTCAGCTCACACGTTACAGCTATCTTTTCTCTTTCTTCATTGCCCCAGTCTGCTAGCTGCTAGCTCTCTATTTTTCACTTTGCACTTTCTACTTTAGGGCAATTCCGTGTTAACGAAATTACGCTGAGACTCAGATTTTTCACTTTAAAATGTATGCCAAACTAAACACTGGTTTAACAAACCATAGAACTATGTGCACAATGACTACTTTGAACAATTTACACAGTATGTGCACAGTTCTTTCTGTAAAATGTGTCTTTGTAAAAATGTTCAGTGGAAATTATTCAAAGTAGTCATTGTGCATGGAGTTCTATGGTGTGTTAAACTTTGAAATCAATGTTTTTTTGTTTGGCATACATTGTAAGGTGAAAAATCTCTGCTCGACTCAAAATGTTTTCTTTGAGTGTCAGTTCAGTAAGTCAGTAATTCTGTCTTTAGAAAAGTGTGCGAGTGCTTATGCATGCACACACATTTATGTAATCACTATGATCAGATGGAGCCTCTCCCGTAGAGACTCCAGCAGCTACTAAACTTGACTAGACAGAGGCAGGGAAATTGCACTTGGCCTTGTTGTCTTGTTTACCAGCATCCATATCCTTTATCTGTCTGGAAAACAACTCAAATAGCTGGTTTCTTCCTGGAACCCCAGTGGCCCTATTTGGCTTTGTCGACTCACTTTCCTGTTTTTCCAAGTATCACCAGCTATTGTTTTCACTTCACAATGATGTTTAGATTAGATACCCAACACCGGTCCGCACTAAAATGAGAATGAAAAGGAAGGTGTGTAGGAGGCTCTCTCTTGGGGGTCTCCAACGTGAGCGGTGGGAGCGAGAGGGATGGATGTATATGTTTAAGTGAAGGGGAAAATGCTCTACACACACAAGAAAATGTGCATCTTGACGGGATGTACACACACTCACAACAAATGTGGCAACCAAGACTACTACCAGCAGGAAGTCTCCCCCACATGAAAAGTCTTGTCAGATGCCAGTTTACATTGGCAGACCAACTTAAGGGGGATGAGGAAGGAAAAGGAGGGGGGAGATAATAGTTCATCAGATGCTCTCTGATCTGTTGTTTTCACATGCTCTGCTTATCTGCATTGTGGAACAGAAGAGCACAACTCAAGCCAGAGCCAAATGTTACCGTCTCCTTCTGGCCCTACTGTGTTACACTCCCTGAGGCTGTCTGTGTTTTTGGCTGAATGTTTTCCTCCTTCTCCTTAGCTGCTGTGTATTTTTCTGTATTGACTAGCGACAGATGAATTATCTGAGTGCCAAAAAGGGGATTAAGCATTATTCTAAAGCAGTGTAGCAGTAGCTGCTCTGGAATGTGTATGTGTGCTGCAATGGAGGCTGCTGAGGGGAGGACGGCTCATAATAATGGCCGGAATGGAGTGAATGGAATGGTGTCAAACATGGTTTCAATGTGTTTGATACCATTGTATTCTCTCCATTCCAGACATTATTATGAGCCGTCCTCCCCTCAACAGCCTCCACTAGTGTGCTTGTAATGTATACTAAAGTTTAGCATCAGACTATAACCTAAGAGCAGTGTTTCCCAAATGGTCACTCGGCAAGGTGTGTGTGTGTGTGTGTGTGTGTGTGTGTGTGTGTGTGTGTGTGTGTGTGTGTGTGTGTGTGTGTGTGTGTGTGTGTGTGTGTGTGTGTGTGTGTGTGTGTGTGTGTGTGTGTGTGTGTGTGTGTGTGTGTGTGTGTGTGTGTGTTTGTGCGTGTATCTGTATGTTCTCCAGTGGTGAGGATGACAAGTGGCTCAGGATTGTTTGTAGGGAACGAAATGCATCAGTGGTGCATGTTATTGGAATGCAAACAAACCCTAAACAGGGATGGTAGACACACACACACACACACCACTACCGTGCTACATTTTTCTCTCCTTGATGTCCTCCACTCTATGAATTCTCAATTGGTCCTAAGAGTCCAGCTTTATGTCCACTTCTAGGTTTTCTTGACTGCTCGACTTCTCATGGAGCCTGCAAAATATCAAGACTCTTATGTCTGACAGTATGACAGCAGTTCCAATCAGAGCCTTCCCACCGGGCAAAAACTGGTTGAATCAACGTTGTTTCCACGTAATTTCAACAAAAAAATATATATATGTGATGACGTTGAATAACGTGGAAAACTGATTGGATTTGAAAAAAGTAATCAACTTCAGGGAATTTAGTCGTTTTTAACAGAAATCCAATGACAAGGTGACACTTTTTGATTTCACGTTGAATTCACATTAGATGATAACTCAATCAAGTGTAAACCAAAACTAGACGTTAAAATGACATCTGTGCCCAGTGGTGGCTTATTCTTATTCTGAAATCTTTCAGGTAACAGTATATTTTTTTTAGAAACCATTTCAAAAAGTTTGTTTTGTAGAAAAAATAGGGCTAATCATTACCACATACTAACCACATGCCCTCCCACAGATGTGGAGGTTGAGAATGTTGAAAGTTACAACACACCTACATACACGTTATGTTAATTAGGAGAAGGGGTAGTGGTATGTTTGCCCGTGTGTGTGAACGTGCATGTGTGTTTATACTTTGATAGAGAGACAGAACTGTTAAGGACTCCCACCAGCTCTCCAAATGGGGATAGGACGAGAACAGCTTTATGTGTGAAACGGATCCCCTGTTTGTTTAGGAGATAGAACCTAATCGCATTGGCCGACCTCTGCTCTCTCTGGCCGCACAGAGACGGTCGCTCTGAGGGGAGTCAGTCTCCCCTTTTGGCTTTTTACGAGGTCTGGGGACCCTTAACTATGTCTCTGAAAACATACAGTGGAAAGGGACTGGTATCTTCAGCATCATCTTTCCCAGAGTTATCACCCTGCCCGGTGTTATCACTCTGTGAAAAGCTTTTATTGGCCCGCACAGTGATAGGTTTGTTGATGTCCAAGCTGAAAGAGAAACTTCCCATGCTATTGTTTCTGGTATAGGTTATAGGCCTACGGTTCCTTCAGTCCAGCTCATCAAATAATTGATAAGCATTGTGATAATACAAACAGGATATTTATATTAAAGTAAACATTGATTGATCAGGCTGATTGTTCAGGCTTTACATGTTGTGTTAACCGTAAAGAGTATAACAAACTTTGTCTATGTAGGCTATTAGATCATTTCCTGTCGCACATTCAACTTTTATATATACATGCAGAGCTAAGATTAGGCCATTTCACACTCCTTTATCATTTTCCTATTGCAGAGATCCATATAATTGGCAAGATGTCTGTTGTTTATCAGGATTGCTTGCCCTGTTTGTTAGCATCTATATTGCAGTTTTGCATTATACACTACATTGTTGCTAGACCTTCAGTATGGATAGCTTCTACTTTTTAGAACAGCAAAGATGTTATTTTCTTGACTGAGCTATGTGTGATAAAAAATAAATAAAAAAACTGCTCAACAATTGCAGTTTACTGCTGAGAAACCTAACAAAAACCACATCATATTACAACAAAACATGAAAGAAGACATTAAAGTAATCCAAAAATGGGCATTTGACAATCTAAAAGATGTTTTCTACTGACAAGTTTGAAGTTGCCCACACATTTATCAGCAAGTGCTATCTAGTGTTTAGGATTTCTGTCGCGAGCCCAGACCGTAGATCATGCAGCTCTGAGTGGAGAGCAGGCCTGGTTACAGCAAAAAGTCCCATAGGGGCGGCACTTCAAGCCCACTACTGAGTTAAAGATCCACAATGCAAGGCTCTGATGGTTTTTTGAATATTGCAGGAAAAAATGAACAAGGCAAAATGTGGTCTGGGGGCAGAGAGGGAGGATCACATTTCTTTAAAAGCACTCAAATGTTGTTTCAACTCCTGCTTAATTTCCTGAGGGCCCATTTTTTTTCTTTCTGTTTTAGGTTGTGGAGTCCAGATTTGCATATGCTCCATGCCTCCTGTTCTGATTGGCTGGGTCCTCCCCTGCTTGTATCATCACAGATCCAAACTTCCTCAGTGTTCTCCTAACTTTACTTTGTAGCTACAAGCTGATGAACCGAGAGGCTGGGAGCCAGCAGCTAAGTGAGTGAGTAGTGCAGTAAGCTATGAGTGTATGTATGTGTAAGAGAGGGAGGCAAGAGTTATAGTTATAGGGTTTGTAATTTAGTTCTCTGACTCAACTTAAGGGTTGTATAAGGTTGTTGGTATAAAAAGGATGTAGGGTTATCTTTAATTTCATTTTAATTTTGTTTTTTTAGGAAATACATTCGATTGTTTCATTGATACATTTAGCTGTAATTGTTGGTATATTTTGTGCTGATATTCAGAGCTCTGTAAAAGCATAAGAATATGGGTGGATGAGCAGTTTGATTCATGGTTTTTACTGATAAAAGATAATTCTATGTTTTGTTGATTTATAACTCAGATATTGAACTATCAACATTTTTCTATCAAAAGGTTTAACTTTTTTTCATCAGTCATCAGTATTTAAATTGAAGAAGATCATTTTAGAGTAGGGGCAAAGAATTACACCACCTTATCTCAGTAGTTTATAGTGGGTGTTAGACATGCCCTTTTAAATGCTGGACAGGACAGTAATATCTCACACAGTCATGCTGCTGGCTCTACTGCTGGTTCTGTGTCTTGCTTCTGGGGCCCAGTGTTCAGACCCGGCCCCATTAACTGTTATGTACAGAGTCTGGGAGGAGCAGCCTGTGGGCACCAGGGTCGGCCATTTGGTCGATGATCTGCGTCAGAGAGGCGAGACAGAGGCATTGGAGGATTTCCAGGTCGTGGAGCATGGTCAAGCCCTGCCTTTCTCCATCGGAGCGAGCGACGGAACTCTCTCCACTCTGGGACAGCTGGACCGGGAGGAGCTGTGTCGAGGCTCGGACCTGTGTGAGTTGGCCTTCAGTGTCCTCTACAGGAAAGGTGGTGCTATCCACTTTCTGAGGGTGCGGGTGGAGGTGATGGACCTGAATGACCACAGCCCCACCTTCCCCAGTGGCAAGCAGGAATTGGAGATCTCTGAGACGGCCACGTTGAGGATGCGGATTCCCCTGGACCGAGCCGTGGACCCGGATGCCGGCCCCAATGGACTGCAGACCTACTCACTGTCCGTTAACCAGCACTTTGCCTTGGATGTAAGGAGCACTGCGGATGGGCCAAAGCAAGCAGAGCTGGTGGTGATAAAGGAGCTGGACAGGGAGGTGCAGTCCTCCTTTGAGCTGACTCTGGTGGCCTGGGACAAGGGGAACCCTCCCAGGTCAGGCAGTACTCTGGTCAGAGTCAAAGTCTTGGACTCTAACGATAACAGCCCCATGTTTGAGGATGGCACCCCCACCGTGGAACTAACTGAGGACACAGCCCGTGGGACTATCGTCATCAACCTCAAGGCCACTGACCCTGATCAAGGGGCCAATGGGGAGGTTGAGTACTCTCTAAGCAAACATGCTCCACCTGAGGTGCAGAAGCTTTTCAGTGTCCACCCCCAGAGTGGGGCAGTGACCTTAAAAGGTGAACTGGACTATGAGGACAAACACTCTTATGAGGTGGACATCCAGGCTCGCGATCTGGGGCCCAACGCCATCCCCTCTCACTGTAAACTACACGTCAAGCTGAGGGACGTCAATGATAATGCACCAAGGATCCACGTGACTTGGACACCTCCTGATTCCCCAGTGGCAACTGTTTTAGAGGGTGCACCGGAGGACACATTCCTCGCACTGGTGATGGTCTCTGATGCAGATTCCGGGGACAATGGGAATGTGCATGCCCACATCTGGCACGGATCAGGCCACTTCCGCCTCAAGAAAATCCATGGCGACAACTACATGATCGTAACCAATGGCACCCTGGACCGCGAAAAGGTCATGGAGTATAACCTCACGTTACTTGCCCAGGATTACGGTGACCCTCCACTGTCATGTGTTAGATACCTAGTTGTCCATGTGTTGGATGAGAATGACAATGCCCCTGTGTTCTCCAAGTCCCACTACAGGGCTTCCTTCAAGGAGAACAATGGCGTAGGCCTACAGGTCCTCAAGGTAGAAGCTAATGATGTGGACATTGAGCTCAGCGGCAGGGTGTCCTACTCCATCCGAGAGTCCAATGAACTGGGAACTCCCACGGCGTCTTTTGCCATCCACCCCATCAGTGGCGTAGTCAGCGCCCAGCAGTCATTGGACTATGAGGAGTCTCCCACCTACTCCTTCATCGTGGAGGCCATAGACCATGGGCATCCACCCCTCACCAGCACTGCCACGGTACTCATCGAGATCCAAGATGTCAATGACAACTACCCCGTCATCAATGAGCCAATGCCAAAGAAAGGCATAGCCTTTGTGAGCGTCCCTGTCAACGCAGAGAAGGGGGAGATGGTGACAGAGCTAGGGGATGGTGCTGAAGAAGGCTCCACCTATCCTCCGATCGATCGCTCTGCACAAAATGGACTTTCAGGATTCCTGGCCACTACCATCAAGGCCAACGATCTAGACTCTGGCCTCAATGGAAGACTCAGCTACATGATCACAGATGGAAACCCCACAGGGCTGTTCAGACTCGACGACACTACCGGACAACTGTATGTTAACACGACCAATGCGACAGAGCTCATTGGGAAGACTTTCAAAGTGGATATCGCTGTATCGGACAAGGGCTCTCCAAGGCTAGTGACAAAGGTCACCTTGGAGGTAACTTTCGTCAACTTGCGGGACCATCTGAAGAACTCAGCCCCTGGTAACCGTGGCCATCTGAGTTTCACCATGATGATGGCCATATGCCTTGGGGGCAGCTGCCTCCTGCTTCTCCTGGCTGTTGCCCTGGTGACCACCTTCTGTCGACCCACGAAACGAGACAACCATGCCTACAACTGCAGGATGGCTGAGTCTACCTACACGCGTCACCCTCGCCGTCCACAGAAGAACATCAGGAAGACGGACATCCAGCTGGTGCCAGTCCTGAGGGGACGAAGGGAGGGCCCTCCGGAAGACGAGGATGAAGCCCAGCCCCTCTCCCAGCCCCTGGTGGTTGAAGAGCAGCACACCGAAAGGCAATACAGCATAGCCACCTCCATGCACCCAACAGTCCACTCCCAGGCCTACCCTGATGGGGGCGCAACGCTGCCAGTCTCCCATACCAGAACACTCAGGAAACCTGGAAGCATCGAGCTGGACGGCAGTCTCCCTCGAACCCCCACCACTCCTTACCGAACCCTGCGCAAGGCAACAAACCCTTCGTTGTCCTCCTCACTCTCTCAGACCAGCACCCTGAGGCGACATGGGAACTCTGAGATCCAGGCTAGGCCTGACGTTGAAGAGCCAGAACCATCCTCCCCAGTGTCCCAGGTAGCAACACTTAGAAGGTCCAAGAACACAGATACCAGAGGTGGACAGGATGCTGAAGACCACAGACGGATGCTGAGGAACTTAGTCCGCCTCTCCATGGCTGCCTTCGGAGACAACTCCATCGAGCTGTCTGCTGCCTCTCCAGAAGTACAGGTAATAAACATTTTAGTTATAAATACTACAAACATGAATGCACATTTGGTATATATCATGCAATGCATTACCTTGATTTCCATCATTCTCATGTTCGATGATACCGTATATACATCTAACTAATAACATACTTTTGTTTTGTAAATAGGCCTTCTTTTTTTCACTTAAAGAATTACTGTAAGTAATTAAGTGTAACCTATAGGAATATAAATTGAATGTCCTGAGAGCAAATATTTTTCTCCCTCTGTTCCTCTCTGCTATTTTGGCCCGGTGTTTAGCTTACATATAGGAAGCCTGAGGGGACAGCTGACAGATGATGCTGGAGCCAAAGCATTGAGTTTATTCAGGTGCTCATGTGTCAACCACTGTAATCCTGTCTACCTCTGTGCCCCCCGAGCAATCTCTCCTTTTACTCAATATCACATAACAGATTCATACAGGGGAGGAAAAATGGCAGGAAGAATCAGTAGACCACTCTTATTCTCTAAGCCCAGCCAAAGTAAGCTCTGATATGTCTGTAGTGTAAGGTAATACTGCCTTGACATGTAAGGACCTCGAGTTGTCAGTTACAAATTGCCCAAATTGCTATTTCTGAGCTCACTTTAAGCAAAGAAAAACAGCAACTGTAAAGGTCTGGTTTCCAACTACTCCAGAAGTGCTGTGCTAGTCAAACGATGCATCCTCATTGAGGGAGAATTCATGCAGTCGACAATGCCAAACACCCAATGGGCTTAGAACATAGAGTCTGGCAAGGTCTGAAGGCCTCATGTGAATTACATTTTAACAGCAGGAAGAGGCCTGATTCTTGACCCACCTTTCCTGCACCCCCGCCTGCCCGCCCGCCCGCCCCACTTGGCACTTTGGCTTTAGAGTCTCTCCGTCCTTCGCCTCCACACGTTCATATTTCGGAGGTTCATCCTGGAAGGAAACTGGTCAGAGAAGAATAGTCCTTTATGTAAAAGCACTTTCCTGTCCACCCTCGACCCTCTGTGTGCAACACATACATGTGCCTACGCACGCACACACACACACACACACACACACACACACACACACACACACACACACACACACACACACACACACACACACACACACACACACACACACACACACACACACACACACACACACACACACACACACACACTTCCCTCTCTTCACATCACAAAGCCTGTTTCCTCTCTGAGCTTGGGGCCACAGTTAGCAGCACATCCGGTCCTATGAAAAAGATGCCAGCACAAACCGCTCCAATTGTCTAATTGAATGACACCCATTCCCTCTCCCACTGAAAGCCACCTTTCTTTCACATGTTGCAACAGTTAAATCAACATGTACCATGAACATAGATAAACAATGAGAACCACAGTACTTCATGGTATTTACATGCTGTTCAATTTAGTAGATTAAAAACTCTGACGTTTGTCGGCATTGCCTTGGTCAGGGAGTTTAAACGATATCCCATACAGTTGGTATAAAACTGTCCAAACAGCCTCAGTACACTACATTCCCCAAGCACTAGTTTGTTATTCTGACTTCTGTGTTATAATATCAGTAGCTGGTTTCCATCCAATTCGTGACATATTTTCATGCGGATATTCTCAAATCTGAGAATTTCCTCACTAGAGGTGCGCTTCCATCAAACTGACTTTTTGCGAATAAAATGCTGTGCGTGATGATGAAGGGCACATAAAAAACACTTTTGGGCTTAAGTTTCCATGTACCGAATAAAAAGTTATATGTGTTTCCAATCAATTGTTATCTTTGTGGATGATTTTGGCACAAAAAGTATTTGATAAAGAGCAAATGTGCCCACTCAGGTCTTGGCACCAACAGCTTGCAGATAGGCTACAGTGCAGACGGTACATGATGCGATTATGGATAAGAGCCAGATCATTTTTATTACTAAATTAGCAGCCAAGCACCGATTCCAAAGCTTTTCCATAGTAATTGTTGCATATTTCGTTTTACAGACACAAAAGTATCGCACCATGTCCAACGAACAAAATGTCTATCGACACTTATGAAATTGTACCGACACTTAGTCTTTCCATCACACCTGTCGTGTTATTTTTTTTTACAAGGCACGACTTAACATAAAAAGGTTGGCTGGAAACATGGTTACCGTCTCCTAACTCCTCTCTCCTCCTGCAAATTTAAAACAAGGTTACTGTCTCCTAACCCCTCTCTCCTCCTGCCAATTTACAGCAGATCTCCCAGCTCCTCTCCCTGCTCCACCAGGGCCAGCTGCAGCCGAGACCCAACTTCCGAGGCAACAAGTACTCCCATCGCGCTGGCAGGTGAGTACATTTCCTCTTTCTTTTTTTCTTTTCTTCCCTTTTTCTTTTAATTATCCCTCCTTTGTTTCAGAGCCATTTGGCTGTTGATCACTACTACCGCTACCGCCTTGCCAGACTCTATGTTCTAAGCCCATTGGGTGTTCGGCATTGTCGACTGCATGAATTCTCCCTCAATGAGGATGCATTGCAACGTCATGTTTTTTATTTATATGTATCCTTTATATGTACAAGTGATCCCATTAAGATGTTTTTCTCTGCTCGAAGGCACCCTATAAATAATTATAGTTTCAAATGGTCCTATGAATATAACTAGGCAATAGAGCTCAGGTTTGTGTCTGATAAACCGGAAGACCACCTCTGCCCTCAGTCTGCCAGTAACAGGAAGAGTGTCTCATAACCTAGGTGATCTGCCAGTCAGTCAATGTGTCAGGGGGCATGTTAGAGCATGACTCACTGTCCTGACTCATGCCTCTCGGGCAGGAACCAGCACATCCAATGACCACAATGTTATTATCATCTATAGTGAGAGGTTTATATCTGGTTCGGCTTCTTAGCTAACACAAGGAATGAAGAGTCTGTCATAGTGTTTTCTTTCATTGAGATCATCTTAAAACAAGACACAGGCACGATGCAGACTTTTCTCCTCTACTTAGGTATCTGTTTTTATGTGTCATCATGACACGTAAAAACATGTTGACCCCCCCCACACTGAGAGGTGACATTAGTCTACCTGATTGGGTGAGACAGCCTGTCTCTGGCCTGATTGGCCTAGCTATCTCCCTTGGTTCCAGGTCTGTCTGGCTCTGACTGGCTCAGATAACGTCTCTGACAGGGAGCATGTTCTGTTATCAGTCTATACCTCAAGTCTCTGGTATTTTATCATTAAACACTAAAACACCTAGAAGTACAGTGCATTTGGAATGTTATTCAGACCGCTTGACTTTTTCCACATTTTGTTACATTACAGCCTTATTCTAAAATCGTATTTTTGCCCTCATCAATCTACACACTATACCCCATAACGACAAACCAAAAACAGTTTTTTTTAAATGTCCGCAAATTTGTTAAAGATAAAAAAATACGTAAATATCACATTTACAAAAGTATTCAGACCCTTTTACTCAATACTTTGTTGAAGCACCTTTGGCAGTGATTACAGCCTTAAGTATTTTTGGATATGACGCTACAAGCTTGGAACACCTGTATTTGGGTAGTTTCTTCTATTCTTCTCTGCAGATCCTCTCAATCTCTGTCAGGTTGGATGGGGAGCGTCACTGCACAGATATTTTCAGGTCTCTCCAGAGATGTTCGATCGGGTTCAAGTCCGGGCTCTGGCTGGGCCACTCAAGGACAATCAGAGACTTGTCCCAAGGCCACTCTTGCATTGTCTTAGCTGTGTGCTTAGAGTCGCCCCAGTCTGAGGTCCTGAGAACTCTGGAGCAGGTTTTCATCAAGGATCTGTCTGTACTATGCTCCGTTCATCATTCCCTCAATCCTGACTAGTCTCCCAGTCCTTGCCGCTGAAAAACATCCCCACAGCATGATGTTGCCATCACGATGCTTCACCGTAGGGATGTTTCCAGGTTTCCTCCAGATGTGACATTTGGCATTCAAGCCAGAGTTCAATCTTGGTTTCAACAGACCAGAGAATCTTGTTTCTCATGGTCTGAGAGTCTTTAGGAGCCTTTTGGAAAACTCCAAGCGGGCTGTCATGGGCCTTTTACTTAGGAGTGGCTTCAATCTGGCCACCTGATTGGTGGAGTGCTGCAACCTTATTAAATTGTAAAAAAAAAAAAAATGCTTCTTAGCAAAGTGCAATTTCTCAAGCAATATTTTTGCTAGGACTGTCTGGGAGGAGAGAGGTTTGGAACTACCTTTCTTATTGGTATTGTTCTAACCTCTTGATGTAGCAATATATATAAAACACAGGAAAATGAAGGTTTTGACTGCACTGGTCCTTTAAACTATTATATTGAGCTCAGATCAGCATATTTCCAGAATGGAATCAACTTTCTCCCATCCAAATTTGGGAAAATTGAACAGGACAGTCATAATGATGGTTCCACAAGATGGCTGACGTTGGTTCTAAAATGTCCTCCCTCACTGTCCCTGACACTCCCCTGTCTGCTTCCCTGAAGGACCGGTGTTCAGGATACTGATTGTCAGAGCACCAAGGACAGTGGCCATGGCGAGAGTGAAGCCGGAGACATGGACTGGGACACGGGCCGAGACTCCCCTGTCAACCTGCTACTGGAGGAGGACCTTAACACCCTGCTCAACAACCCTGGTAAGAACCGTTTTTATTTTTCAATGAAACCTTTATTTTACTAAGTTGTCCCATAGACATCAGAATACCCTTTCACCACTAAAGAGAACTTATACTATTTTATAGTCAACAAACAACAATAACATTGAAGAAAACTTAAAACAAATAATGGTCAAAACTAACACAGAGAAAATACTTTTAGTTGCATTCCTAGCTCTCTGTGGGGCTTCATTCTGTTTTGACAATTCATAGCTGACTTAAAAGACTAACAATGGGTGTTTTCACTCAGCCGTGAAGATTCACATTGGGATATACTGTATGTGAAACAGTAGTGAGCGCAGCGCTCTGTATGGTCAAACAGACTAATATGTTCACATTCTATTGTCCAACATACACAGTAAATATATGTGTGGAGTTCCTTCCAGGTATTGTTCAGGTCATTGTCTCGTTCTGACTAGGGGCCCTGTCTTTGTTCTTTTCAAATCAAAGACACACCCCTTAGTTTTTCTCACTTAAGACCTCCGGGCAAATACGGGGATTTCTATCTTTCGGTTGATCTTCAGTGAGAGCAATATAAAGTCTATGCTGGTACAGTAATCTCACACAGGGGTGTTACAAAGACCTGCGTGTGTGTCTGTGTGTAATCCTTGAGTCACCCGTACCCAAAGGCAAAGGGGTCCTCCATTAGCGTTGTAGAGTCACACTATATTTGTGAGACACGCAAATGGTGAGAAGCTCAGGCTCTTTGAGGATTCCTGACTATGTTTAAGCCGCCTGTTTCTCAGATGTTTTGTCTTCTCACCTGGAGAGTCTTTCTTTCTTGTATTTTGCTATGGTAGTCCCATTTTCTAAGCTGTATAGAGCAACCAGACAGACACACCCCGTCACCACCACCCACTCTTCCCTGAGGCAGTAAACAGATAGTCTCACCTCTGACATCATGTTTCAAATCCAATTTGTTTGCCACATGCTTCGTAAACAACAAGGTGTAGTGAAATGCTTACTTACGGGGCCCTTCCCAACGATGCAGAGAGAAAGGAAATTGAGAAACTAAGAAAAGTAAAACACATAATAATATAAGTAAAAATAGATACACAATAAGTAAGGATAACTTGGCTGGATACACGGGTTACCAGTACCGAGCCGATGTGCAGGGGTACGAGGGAATTTAGGTCAACTGCTACCTACATGTACAAATTACCTTGACTAACCTGTACCCCAGCACATTGACTCGGTATATAGCCTCGTTATTGTTATGCCATTTTCTTGTGTTACTTTTAGATTTTATTGATTAGATTTTGTTAAACTTTAGTTTATTTAGTCAATACTCTATTTCTTGAACTGCATTGCTGGTTAATGACTTGTAAGTAAGCATTTCACGGTAACAGAGTAACAGTAAGGTCTACACCTGTTGTATTCGGTCTGTGTGACAAATCAAATTGAATAGAGTGACAGATAGTAAACAGTAGCAGAAGAGTATGCGATAAGTCAAAGAAAATGTAGTGCAAAAGTGGTCTATACAGAGAGTCCGGGTAGTTGTTTGGTTAAATATTTAACTAACTATTTAGCAGTCTTATGGCTTGCGGGTAGAAGCTGTTCAGTGTCCTGTTAGTTCCAAACTTGGTTCATCGGTACCGCTTGCCGTGCGGTAACAGAGAGAACAGTCCATGAATTGTATGGCTGAAGTCTTTGGCAATTTTAATGGTCTTCCTCTGACACCACCTGGTATAGAGGTACTGGATGGCAGGGAGCTCACCCCCAGTGATGTACTGAGCCCTCCGAATTACCTTCTGCACCTTGTGCCAAGCAGTTTCCATACCAAGCAGTGATGCAGCTAGTCAAGATGCTCTCAATGGTACAGCTGTAGAACCTTCTGAGAATCTGAGGGCCTATGCCAAATATTTTCAGCCTCCTGAGGGAGAAGAGTCATTGTCGTGCCTCTTCACAACTATGTAGGTGAGTTTGGACCATGATAGATCCTTAGTGATGTCGACACAGAGGAACTTGAAGCTTTCGGCCCGCTCCACTACAGCCACGTCAATGTGAATGGAGGCGTGCTCGGCCCTCCGTTTCCTGTAGTCAACACTTGTTTTTTTCGATCAGTTCCTTTGTCTTGCAGACATTGAGGGAGAGGTTGTTTTCCTGGCACCACAATGCCAGGTCTCTGACCTCCTCCCTGTAGGCTATCTCATTGTTGTTGGTGATCAGGCCTAGCACCGTTGTGTCTTCAGAAAACTTTAAAATGGTGTTGGAGTTGTGCGCATCCATGCAGTCGTTGGAGGAACAGGGAGTACAGAAGTACAGATTTGCCAAATGGAGGGCGAGTGAGAGCTTTGTATGCATCTGTGTTAGTGGAATAAAGGTGATCTCGAGTTTTTTTTCACCTCTAGTAGTATAGATGACATTCTGATAGAAATGAGGTAAGACTGATTTCAGTTTCCCTGCATTAAATTCACTGGCCACTAGGAGTGCCTCCTCTGGATGAGCATTTACAGGTCATTGAGTGCGGTCTTAGTGCCAGCATCTCCAACTTCTTAATCATAGCCTCAATTTTGTCCCGCATATTGAATATAGTTGCGGAGAGTCCCTGTAATCCTAGAATCAGGTCATTCAGGTGAGAAAAAACATCACCCAGATAGGCCAGTCCTGTGAGAAACTCATCATCATGCAAGACAAGTGAAAATCATGGTCAGTAAAGAAAACTTTAAGCTCGTCTCTCAATTCAATACTTTGCCCCTTGATAACCAGCACACTTCTGTCTGTTGTTAAAGCGTTACATGGTCGCTGTCTTTATCATTGCGTAGTGCAGAAAATGCACGCGAGTTCAGGGGCCTTGCTTTAACAAAGTTAACCATGTTCACTGTAGTGCCCAAAATGTCTTTCAAGCTGTCAGGCATTCCCTTGGCAGAAAGAGCCTCTCAGTGGAGGCTGCAGTGTACCCAAGTGGCGTCAGGAGCAACTGCTTGCATGTCATGGCTTTTGCAACATCACTAAAGATAACAACAAATCTTGACCACCAAAGTCCACTTGATATCACAAAGCTGTCCAATACTTTAAAAATGTCCTCTCCTGTTGTCCTGGTTTTCCAGTGGTTTGCAGAAGAGAATGTCTTCCTTAATTGACCACCCATAAACATAATGGACATATACCAGGAGCTGTGCCAGGCCCGCCACGTCTGTTGACTCATCCAGCTGTAACGCATAGAATTCACTGGCTTGTATGCGAAGCAGAAATTGTTTCAAAATCTCCTGCCATGTCAAAGATGCGTCGTGAAACAGTGTTGTTTGATGAGAGCACTGTCTGTATAGTTTTTTGGGGCTTTTTCATCCAGCATTGTCCCAGCCATATCCGCGGCAGCAGGAAGAATGAAGTCCTCCACAATAGTATGGGGCTTGCCTGTCCTAGCCACTCGGTAGCTCACCATATAAGACGCTTCTAGCCCCTTCTTATTAATGGTATCTGTTGCTTTTATACATCTTACTACTTGAAAGTTATCTTAATTCTCGCAAAAGAATAATAGGTTGTTTTGTTTCTAAATGTCTGCGCAAGAGTGAAAGTTTCATTGAGTTGTGAGATAGTACTTTTGCACATATAACACACTGTGGCTGAGGAAAGGCACTACTCCCAATGTAAGTGAACCCCAAATCAATCTAGTTCTCATCAGATTCACAACTGTCAGTGTCCATGCTAGCTGGGCTAACAACAAATGTATAATTACTGATGCTAGCGTTGGATGTGCTCATGGAAGCAGAACAACTTGTGTCGTCAACAGGTGCAGATGTAGTACTGCTGGTAGTAACAGTACTACCAGTAGAGCTGGTGTGTGTCTCTATGGACGCGGGCCTTACTTTCTTTTTGACCATAGAGCAAACCGGAATGAGCAGCAGCTATGTTTGGCTACATACGGACGATTAATGAAATTCCTGCTAGAGAATAACGGTTAATGTGATTGAATGTTAATTATTCGACTAGGCTTCCTGTATTTGACATTGTGTTGTTATTTCGCTGAACACAAGATTTAAGGTTTAAGATTTAAGGTTTAATTTTATTTCTGTATGTTATCCGTGTCGTCGTTCAGCCACGACTCAGTGAAACATAAGATATTCCGATTTTCAATGTCCCGTTGGTAGGATATTTGTGATCGTAGCTAGTCTATTTTGTTATCCAATGATTGTACGTTGGCTAATAGAACTGATGGTCAAGGCAGATTGCCCACCTGCCGTCGGATCCTTACAAGGCACCCCGAAGAACGTCCCCAATATCTCTGTCTCTTCTTCATGCGAATGACAAGATTTGGGCCTTGTCGGGTGTCTGAAGTAAATCCTTAGCGTCTGACTCGTTAAAGAACAAATCTGTGTCCAGTACGAGGTGAGTAGTCGCTGTCCTGATATCCAAAAGCTCTTTTCGATCATAAGAGACGGTAGGAGAAACATTATGTACAAAAGAAGTTTACAAATAAGGTGAAAAAACACACAATAGCACAATTGGTTAGGAGTCTGTAAAACGGCAGCATTAACCTCCGGCGCCATTCTTCTTAGAAGATTTCTTTGGGCACAAGCACTGTTCATGTCACAATCTGTTCACACCCCTCTTGTTGGTGGAGAGAATTTAGCATTCTTTGTAAAAGTTTATTTCCTGCAATTCTACACATTTTGTCATGGGGCGCAAAGAACATTTAGCAGTTTTAAAGCATATTTTCTAGCAATTCTATACATTTTGCTATGTCTAATGTGTATTCATGTGATATTGGAGTGACAAAAAAATGACAACTATATCTATGGGCTAAAAAACCTAAATAAAAAAATGTTAGCTGACATGGGCTACTTGATCTGGACATTTCTGACAAGTTATAAATAGCTCTCTAATGTATGCAATGACTGACATGACAAGAGGAAAACTGATGATGCACGACCCAATTTCCAAATTGCACCTCGTGCATTCTACTATTACAACTTTCAAGAGTACATTTAAAGCCAGACTGAGTTCCTTAAAAACGAGTGTCTGCGGGTTTTCTCTCCTCACAAGTACTTAATTGATGGAATATGGTCACTAATTAGTAAGGAATTCCCTTCGACTGGCTGTCTATGGAATGAGTTTTAAACCCCTGGGTTAAATGGAAACTAAAATCTGGAGACTGACTGTAGGTCTGTAACACGTGTCAAACTCATTCCACGGAAGGCAGAGTTTTCGCTCCACCCTTGTTCTTAACTGATGAATTAAGGTCACTAATTAGTAAAGCACTTCCCTCACCTGGTTATCTAGGTCTTAATTGAAAGGGAAAACTCACGGATGCTAGGCCCTCCATAAAAGTTGACATTTAACATTAACTCCTACAGAACTAAGCATTTCTTGCAGTAAAATGAGTCACCAAATGTAGGCAACATTTTGACTCAGGAACAGGAGTGGAGAAATATAATTTCTTTCTTTCAGCATCTTGAATGTGAATGCGCAGTTAGATACCATCTGTAGAGGTGCTATCTTTATCAGCATCATAAAAGCTGATTGTATTTCAGCTACATGACATTATGCTGGTGAGCAAGGGATTATTTAGTATTCTAGGGCAACATATAATGACAAAAGAGAAGCTGCATGTTTCTAACTATAGACAAGTTGACTAACACAGGGTTTCCCAAACTCGGTCCTGGGTCCCCCCTGGGTGCATGTTTTGGTTTTTGCCCTAGCACTACACAGCTGATTCAATTAAACAACTCATCATCAAACCCTGGACCAACAAAAAGCCTACCAAAACGTCGGAAATTATAAGCAGAAACATATCTAAATAAGGCAACAACGAAAAAACTTTCCACAGTTTCTGACTGCATTTTCTAAATTAGGGGGTTAGGGTTGGGTACAGGACTCAAATTTTCACTTGATCCTTTATCACATATAGTCGAGTCAGGCGGTTGTGGATGGCTTATGACTGGTTGTGGATGGGTTATGACCGGTTGTGGATGGGTTCCGACCAATTTTGGATGGGTTATGACCGGTTGTGGATGGGTTATGACCGGTTGTGGATGGGTTCTGACCGGTTGTGGATGGGTTCTGACCGATTTTGGATGGGTTATGACCGGTTGTGGATGGGTTATGACCGGTTGTGGATGGGTTCTGACCGGTTGTGGATGGGTTATGACCGGTTGTGGATGGGTTATGACCGGTTGTGGATGGGTTATGACCGGTTGTGGATGGGTTCTGACTGATTTTGGATGGGTTATGACTGGTTGTGGATGGGTTATGACTGGTTGTGGATGGGTTATGACTGGTTGTGGATAGGCCATGTCGTGTCTTTGCTATCATTAAATGAAGACTTTTAGTTTTTATCAAAGATTCTCTGTAATTATTATTACGCGATTAAACTGATTAATCATGTCACTGTAATTAACTAGGAAGTCGGGGCACCAAGAAAAATATTCAGATTACAAAGTTATAATTTTCCTAATACAACATTTCAGATATTTTCATATCTGATCAATAGTCTTCTGATTATTGAATTCTTCTTTACCTCATATTAGTCTCATTCCAAACGTCGTACATTGTTGGTCATCTGCAGGATCCCAGTCTTCACTATGAGTCATCCATACATCAATTGGCTTAAATAATTTATTTAATAACTAACTATAAACAGTCACAGAAGTGCACACACAAACAAACAAAGTAAATATGATTATAAGAAATGATAGGGGAATGTGCCCTCGTGGGCAAACCGGCATGGCAGCTTGTTAGACAAAAGGGGAGTGGGGGGCAGCTGAGAAGTCACCACAGAGTTGATAATTATAACAATTGAAATGCTAATCCTTTGCACATGAACGCTCACTCATTCGGGAACAATTGCAATCAATATATATATATTTACGCTCAGTGTGTCGTCGGGGTCTCTGTTGAAAAGTTTGTTTCTGTTGGAGAGTTTGTCCGCCCTCTCTGTCGTGGTTGGAATGGATAGTTCAGAGTGACATTCATTCATGTCGTTATGGATAGATGTTTCAGCGGTTGTCGGTCTTCTTGTTCAATGATACCGAATTCCTAGCTGCAGACTAGTAGTTAATATCAAAAACCGGTTGTAGATGGGATATGACAGGTTGTAGATGGGATATGACCGGTTGTGGATGGGTTATGACCGGTTGTAGATGGGATATGACAGGTTGTGGATGGGTTATGACCGGTTGTAGATGGGATATGACAGGTTGTGGATGGGTTATGACCGGTTGTAGATGGGTTATGACCGGTTGTAGATGGGATATGACAGGTTGTGGATGGTTTATGACCGGTTGTGAATGGGTTATGACCGGTTGTGGATGGGTTATGACCGGTTGTGGATGGGTTATGACCGGTTGTGGATGGGTTATGACCGGTTGTGGATGGGTTATGACCGGTTGTGGATAGGTTATGACCGGTTGTAGATGGGATATGACAGGTTGTGGATGGTTTATGACCGGTTGTGGATGGGTTATGACCGGTTGTGGATGGGTTATGACCGGTTGTGTATGGGTTATGACCGTTTGTGGATGGGTTATGACCGGTTGTGGATAGGTTATAACCGGTTGTGGATGGTTATTAGCAATTGTGTGCGGGTGAACAAACAACTGAACCATGCACCACTAGTGTGTAGATCAGTGTGTTTTCAGCACCCCGTGTTCAGAATGTGGCCTCACAATCTCTATCTGTCCTTGAGCTCTGCTATTTTCTTTCAAATCTGCATTATTTTGTTTGGTAGCCATATCACCCATTAAAGGTACAGTTCCCTTGAAAATCTAAATTGAAACTATAGTCTTAGAGAGGATAGAAGATGAATCACAAATCACCAATTGAGTTGTCAGATTAACTAACCCGATGATTATGACTGTTATTAAAGCTGAGCTCTGACTTTAAATAGATGTGTAGATCTAACGCTTGGCGGTATGCTTTAAACTGCTTCCATATTTGCGGGTGTTTGGTTGTGGTTGTCGTCGATCTACCACAGAAGGAATGTTCTCCACATCAAACCTGTTTGTGTGATGTGGTGTGTGGGGGTTCCTCTGGTTCCAATAAGAGGGTAATTGTTTTCTGAGGATTTAGGGGTTCCCTGCTGGTGGGTCCAGTCTAATTAAGTTTGCAAGGGGGCGAGCCATGGATCACGGAAGATAAAGAGAAGAAGGGAGTGGGAGAGGGAAATTAGATGGAGAGTGGGGGGTGTAGAGAGAGAGGGATGAGGTACAGAGTGGATGGTGTAGATATAGGGGGATGAGGTATAGAGTGGGGGGTGTAGAGAGAGGGGATATAGAGAGTGGGGGTGTAGAGAGAGGGGATATAGCGAGAGTGGGGGGTGTAGAGGGGATATAGAGAGAGTGGGGTGTGTAGAGAGAGGGGAAGAGAGAGAGTGGGGAGTGTAGAGAGAGAGAGAGGATATAGAGAGAGTGGGGGGTGTAGAGAGAGGGGGAGAGCGAGATAAGGAGAGGGAGAAGAGTTTGCAGACATAAAAACAAAAGGGGTTAGACCAGGGATGGTCAACTTTGATGGGGGCCACAAAAAATCACAAGGGGCCTTAGTGGCTCGCGGGTCTGCATACCCACATTCATACCCACACAAGCAGTCAGAGTAGGCATTAGCCTTTTTTTGGGGACCTAAGAAACATTTTTGCAAATCTTCTCTCCTTCCCATGGAAAAATGTGTATAATTGCAGCAAACTTGCTTTAAAACTGCAACATTTTCTCTACGCCCCATGGCAAAATGTGTATAATTGCAGAATTTAAATTTTCTGAATACATTTATACACATTTTGCCATGGGGCGTAGAAAAAATGTTACAGTTTTAAAGCAAGTTTGCTGCAATTATACACATTTTGTCATAGGGTGGATAGAAATGTTTGTAGTTTTTAATATGATATTTGAGTGAGAGTGACTAACAAAATCAATCGGGGCCTCACGTCAGTAATTCAACCATGACTACTACAACTTTAGATAGCTGACATGGGCTAATTGAGTGACTATCAGTGACTGACAAGAGAAAAACTGCTGATGTACAACCACATTTCAAAATTGCACCCTGTGTATTCTACTATTCTAACTCTCAGACCCAAATGAGTTCCATTCGTTTTTTGGGAAATTGATCCGCGGGCCTAGTACCCCACCCCTGAATTAGACAGTAAGAGGGACAGAGAAACAGAGAGAGAGGGGATGTGTTTGCAGAGAAAGCAGCCAGACAAGGAAGCAGCATTTTATTGAACCCAGGCAGTTATCTTGTGAGTTAATCTCTCTCTCTCTGATGTGGTCTGCTGTGGGGCTAACACTGCCTCCCCAGCCTCCGTGTCAAAGTCAAGCAGTCGCAACAGACCATGTACAAGGGCCAGCCTGCCCCTTTAGTTACTGGCAGTTTATATGCATGCTAGCAATGTTAGCAACGCTCTCTTCTGAGGTCTCCGGGAGACGACAGACATGAGAGATGGCCTTAGAAGTAATGGTGGTTGACTGGTTCAAGGCCACTTCGTTTGATTACCTGTGTGTGTGGTTCAACAACTCAAGAGTTAACCCCCCCCCCTCCACAAATATGGAGCTTCCTCTCTTTCATTCAAAAACCCCCACATACATGGAGCTCAGTCTTTAAACATTCCAAACAAATACTGCAGAGGATAACTATATTACAGGGATTTGGGGTGAAACATGATATGCGTCTGAACGTCTTGTGGGATTTGTGTAGGTTGCTCTTCACTGATGTGTAGGGTAAACACAGCGGGATAAGGATTTGTGTAGGTTGCTCTTCACTGATGTGTAGGGTAAACACAGCGGGATAAGGATTTGTGTAGGTTGCTCTTCACTGATGTGTAGGGTAAACACAGCGGGATAAGGATTTGTGTAGGTTGCTCTTCACTGATGTGTAGGGTAAACACAGCGGGATAAGGATTTGTGTAGGTTGCTCTTCACTGATGTGTAGGGTAAACACAGCGGGATAAGGATTTGTGTAGGTTGCTCTTCACTGATGTGTAGGGTAAACACAGCGGGATAAGGATTTGTGTAGGTTGCTCTTCACTGATGTGTAGGGTAAACACAGCGGGATAAGGATTTGTGTAGGTTGCTCTTCACTGATGTGTAGGGTAAACACAGCGGGATAAGGATTTGTGTAGGTTGCTCTTCACTGATGTGTAGGGTAAACACAGCGGGATAAGGATTTGTGTAGGTTGCTCTTCACTGATGTGTAGGGTAAACACAGCGGGATAAGGATTTGTGTAGGTTGCTCTTCACTGATGTGTAGGGTAAACACAGCGGGATAAGGATTTGTGTAGGTTGCTCTTCACTGATGTGTAGGGTAAACACAGCGGGATAAGGATTTGTGTAGGTTGCTCTTCACTGATGTGTAGGGTAAACACAGCGGGATAAGGATTTGTGTAGGTTGCTCTTCACTGATGTGTAGGGTAAACACAGCGGGATAAGGATTTGTGTAGGTTGCTCTTCACTGATGTGTAGGGTAAACACAGCGGGATAAGGATTTGTGTAGGTTGCTCTTCACTGATGTGTAGGGTAAACACAGCGGGATAAGGATTTGTGTAGGTTGCTCTTCACTGATGTGTAGGGTAAACACAGCGGGATAAGGATTTGTGTAGGTTGCTCTTCACTGACGTGTAGGGTAAACACAGCGGGATAAGGATTTGTGTAGGTTGCTCTTCACTGACGTGTAGGGTAAACACAGCGGGATAAGGATTTGTGTAGGTTGCTCTTCACTGACGTGTAGGGTAAACACAGCGGGATAAGGATTTGTGTAGGTTGCTCTTCACTGATGTGTAGGGTAAACACAAGGGATAAGGATTTGTGTAGGTTGCTCTTCACTGATGTGTAGGGTAAACACAGCGGGATAAGGATTTGTGTAGGTTGCTCTTCACTGACGTGTAGGGTAAACACAGCGGGATAAGGATTTGTGTAGGTTGCTCTTCACTGATGTGTAGGGTAAACACAGCGGGATAAGGATTTGTGTAGGTTGCTCTTCACTGATGTGTAGGGTAAACACAGCGGGATAAGGATTTGTGTAGGTTGCTCTTCACTGACGTGTAGGGTAAACACAGCGGGATAAGGATTTGTTTAGTTTATGGATTGAGATTTAAGTCAATGTCTGTCAGTGTCACAGTGGTGGGAGAGAGTATGAGTGTCTGTGTGTGTGTGTTTGAGAGAGGGAATTAGGGTGTGTGTACTGTAAGTATGTATGTGGGGAGAGATGCTAGCTGCTGGGGTCGTTCAGGAACTTCTTTGCAAGTGTGTGTGTGTTGCTGAGTGTGTGTGCACCAGGTCTGGTTGTGATTTAATGAGGACCACAGGGTGAGTGATCCACAACAGGCGCTTTTTCTAGGCCACGAGCCTAATCAGATTGAAGTGAGGAGAATCAGGTTAAAGAGTTGGGGAGGCCAAAACAAGAGGAGTCATTCTGGTGTTTTTTATATTTTTTATTCCTGGGGTTGTAACCTGTAGCATGTTGCTTGTGTTTTGTCATCTAAAAATGTCTCTCGATAGTCTCTATCCATTTTGTTGAAATGTGTTGTTTTTTTAATGTAAATTTTGTTGAAATGTGTTTGTTTTTTATGTAAATACTGTAAATTATCAGTTATACTACAACTAACACCCCCCCCCCAAAAAAAAAAAGAATTAGAAAATAGATAAGTTGGTCAAGATAATCAGGTATGGACATCCCCATAATGCCTGGAATGCTTAACACTAGAGATTTGCTTAGCTTTAAGTGGATTTTCACCCGTTCTGAGTCTGTTTATGCTCATTATGTGTAAAACCACTTGGCCACTTTACTTGAGTATAACTCAGGATATAGCCAGGAGATGACAGGAAATGGCAGATAAATATACTCCTCCTGTGATTTCCTCCATCCTGCCCCCCCCCCAAAGAAAATTGTTTTTGAGCAAGATTGGACTTTTACCTCCATAAGCTTATTTTTTATTAACTTATTTTTCTCTTTGTTGTCTTTAACATACCAGATAATCATTCTCCCATCTTCAGATTTCATTTAATGTTGTTTTCACAGGGGGAAAGGCATTTTCTCAGTCGCAAACAACAACACTGGCCAACAACAACAAATACTATAACAAAGGACACCCATGTGGTGCTTTGTGTCACATCCAGCGGTGTATTTCCGTAGAGCTGTTGCTTTGTCTTGTATACATGTTGTTAAACTGTTTTGCCAGTTTTATACTTTATCGACATGTTCTCATCTCTTTCCTTGTCTCTTATCAGATGACGTCTTTGCTGACATAGAGGACCCTGCATGGATGGCCCGCCTCTCCCTCCCCCTCACTGCAGACTACCACAAGAACATTTTTGTCCCCAACGGGCCACCGTCCTCCGACACCCATTGCTCCCCAGACACCCTTGACGACTCCTCCTTCTCCACCTTCGGCAAGACGCCGGAGAAGGATGGCCCGCTGGGCGGGGCCTTGCTCTCCGAGGTCAACACCTTGTTTAACATGCTCCTGACCCAGAAGGGCGACTCCCAGTCACGCCCCTCGCCAGATGTGCTCTACAGATTGTCTGCCGCCTACCGGCGCTCGCTGGGGCTGGACGGAGCTGCCAATGCGCCACGGAACTCTGGGAACCCCGAGAAGACGTCCCCTCTGGCTCATTGCTCAGCCCAATTCCCTTAGGCCTTGTCTTAACATGGTTACGTCATGGAATTCAGTCTACAAGAAGTTGCTGTAAAAAAGTCTCTTCTAGCCAGAATGTTGAATACAATGATATTCAAACGTACGTTGCCGGTTGTCTGTGCTGTTGGTCCTTTGGCGGTAGGAAGTGTAGATAGGGTATCCACAGGAAAGTGTTGTTTACACAGCTTTTCGCCACGCCGATAGTTTCTGTCACTTGTATTTTCCATCACCTGATGCATTTCAAGTGATGCACAATATGTCAACATTAGCCAAATGTAACTGAATGTTGTTGACCAAAGCGCATTACTTCAAAAGCTGCTTGAATTGCTTGTGAAATTTGCCAGCTGATTACGTGGGACAACGTTTAGTCTGTGGCATTTTGTACATATTGTGCATGTCGCTTGCGGATTTCGTCAGCATTGAAAATACAAACCAACATACAGACCAACGTACTGAAAGTTGGGTTAATAACACTACTCTGTGGATATTTTGTCTCAGATGACCTCCTACATCAGGACAAAATCAACAGACAACAGGTAAATTACATTCAAATGAAGTTTATTCAACAGTCTGACTTGTGATGTGACTGTTCACAAAAAGGGAGCCTACATGTTAGAGACGAGAGTCGTCCACTCTTGGATTCGTAGAGGCTATCTTAGACCCAACTCCTGGTTTGAAAACAGTTGCATCAACTTCATTTGATTGGTTCCTGTGTGTTTGGGCTATTTAGAATGTCCAGTATGTTCTTACAATCCCCCCAAACCGGTGACTGTGTTTTCCTTTTTGCTGTGGTTGCAGAAATGACTGAACTGCTCAAGCTTACAACAGCAACCTCTTCTCCTAACATATCCCCATTAGGAGACGTCAATTACACTATTAGCCCCAGACAGACTGCTTCCCTGTCTGGAACAAGCCAAGGCCAGAAAAGGGAGAGTTAACCTAAGGTCTTTGTTCAGTGCTGGAACACGGTCAATGCACTATACAGTACTCCCTACATAGCACAGTGTACATTCAGCTTGAGATAAATGTTACACAAGTAAACTGTTTCCCTCATGTGGCACATTCTCCCCTGTATCATTCTGATTAACTCTCTCTCTCTCTCTGGTCAGAAGTGTTTATCAGTGGGAGCAACAACACGGTGCTATTCTTTGTTAGCGTTGTCCATGTATTGAATGGCTGAGTTTGGCAACCCAAGCAAAGAGTCCAAGAAGGAAATGGCTCTTTGTCTTTTCTTAAGAGAAAACACTAGCGAAACTAAGTCCTGTTCCTGAGGATGTCTGCCGCCATTTCCTTCACCTCCATTTTGAGAAATGTCTCCATTGTTGATTACTATTTGTATTTACTCAAGTAAATTCCTTAGCTACTGAAAAATGTCATATTTACAGAGGTAAAATATGCTGTTTATTGAGGTCTGTGTAAGAAAACATAAACAGGATTTGGTTTTAGATATTTGAATGGCTGTAAAAGTGTTATAAATTAACTTTTTTGACAAAACGTGTCATTTGTAACTTTGCTTGGGAGAATGGCATTTTTTTGGCCATAAATCAAACCAGCAGCACTTTGTACATAATATTCTCTAAAACATTTAAATACAATTATTTGAAAACAGCATCATGCTCATTTCATTCTACAAATTCCACGATGTTGAGGATTTTGACTTTTGTTTTGAATGTTGCGAAATGTGATTTTCTTTGGGTGAGAACATGGAGACTCACTGCAAAAGAACATCTCTAGGAAAAACCTTTGTAAGACAATGACCTCTGGTGCTTTTTCCATGTCATTTTTGTATATTGACTCGTGATGAACCAGTAGCTGGAGTTTTCCTTATTATTCCAATAATTATTAATTAATTATTATACCAAGGCCTTATTGGAATTCTTTCAAAGTGCATCCTTCATTACCGTTCTTGAACAAATAATGGGCTTGATTCAATCCGTATTGCGGAAGTTCTGCGTTACAGCACAATTGAAATGTAAAGGTAATTTCAGATGTTCTGATGTGATTGGTCAAAAGATCAATTAATTGCAAAACTAAAATTGGGCAGCCTTTGAAAGCTCTGCCCAAATGGTCTAATCAGTCAAACAGGACCCAGCTGTGTTTTGAGGGCGGGACAAAATGTGAATGGTTGATTGAAAGCTAAATGGGAAGAGATTGTTTTACTCTCACCTGTCACTGCAAACACCATCATGGAGGGCTGTGACCAATGACATCCCTGGTTCGAATCCAACCACTGTCTTTCTTTTCCAATTTAACAGTATAACTAATTAGACCCCTCTCCCCCCGGATGTTCTTCCTCAATGTGTTTTTTTAGGAGGCAAGTAGAGAGGACGCGAGGAATCAAGGAAATACAAGTACAATTAAGATTAAGCCAAAATGTTACAACCCCAGCACACTGGATCCATGGCAAAGGGAAACAAAAGAGAAATGACATAACATTTGATCTTGTTTTATTATTTACATCATTGACGTATTTGCACCTTGCACTTACAGTATTTCACTGATTAATCGTTACATGTTTTCATAGGCAACGGGGATCTACATTATAAGAATAAACAATGTTAAAATTTGACGTCTATGTATGGGACATTGAAGTTATTTTGATGTTAACAATATTGTTTGTTAATTTGTTGAACAAAAAAATACCTTCAATGACTAAGGATACTGATATTCTACTTGTCTTTCCTCTTCAGAACATTGATGAAGGCATCCTTGGGGACTTGCACGGTTCCAATATACCGCATCTTCTTTTTACCCTCTGCTTGTTTCTTCAGGAGCTTCATCTTTCTAGTTACATCACCTCCGTACTGAAAGAGAGAAAAGCCCTGTTTATACCTGGTTGTAACATGCATTCTTTGTCCTGATCCTGTCCACATTCAGATTGTGCCCACATTTCCAGACAGGTATAGATAATCAAAAGACACATTATGATCAGGTCTTCCTGCCCACCTCCAGGGGTAGTCAGACACACATTGTGTCTGGATATCTTAGAAGTCTAGCCGGATCTGGACAGTGAAACCACTTAACATACTATTATCAGCCTTCTAAAATCATTGACAGGTGATTGCCATTGACTTATGGCATAAATATATGTCTTGTAATAAATAAATAGTATTTTGAAAGATTGTCTCAAATAACTTGCATAAAGGGAGGGACCAGGAAATCTGGTCACAATGCAAACACAGTGGACGGATAACAGACATATTTTATTACCATGTGTAGACATCTGTAAATATGAACACAATCAGAATGTAAACAAGATCAGGACTAAGGACCTATGTTAGCATTAGTTATAAAATGGGGCTATAGAGACTCAAGGATCAGCTAACATTCTAAAACACTACAATGTAGAATAATAGTGAAGATATCAAAACTATGAAATAACACATCGTAACCCAAAAAAAGGTTAAATTATAGATTCTTCAAAGTAGCCACCCTTTATGACAGCTTGGCATTCTTTCAACCAGCTTCATGGAGGTAGTCACCTGGAATGCTTTTCCAACAGTCTTGAAGGAGTTCCCACATATGCTGAGCACTTGTTGCCTGCTTTTCCTTCACTCTGATCCAACTCATCCCAGACCATCTCAATTGGGTTGATGTCGGGTGATTGTGGATACCGGGTCATCTGATGCAGCACTCATTACTCTCCTTCTTGGTCAAATAGCCCTTACATAGCCTGGAGGTGTGTTAGGTCATTGTCCTGTTGAAAAACAAATGATAGTCCCACTAAGCACTAACCTGATGGGATGGCATATTGCTGCAGAATGCTGTGGTAGCCATGCTGGTTTAGTGTGCCTTGAATTCGAAATAAATCACTAACAGTGTCACCAGCAAAGCGCACCATCACACCTTCTCCTCGCTTCACGTTGGGAATCACACATGCAGAGATTATCTGTTCAACTACTCTGCGTCTCAGCGGCTGGAACCAAAAATCGCAAATTTGGACAGACCAAAAGGACAGATTTCCACCGGTCTAATGTCCATTGCTCGTGTTTCTTGGCCCAAGCAAGTCTCTTCTTATTATTGGTGTCCTTTAGTAGTGGTGTCATCGCAGCAATTTGACCACGAAGGCCTGATTCACAGTCTCCTCTGAACAGCTGATGTTAAGATGTGTCTGTTACTTGAACTCTGTGAGGTGCAAACTAAGGTGTAGTTAATTGCCGATTTCTGAGGCTGGTAACTCTAATGAACTTATCCTCTGCCATAGAGGTAACTCTGGGTCTTCCTTTCCTGTGAAGGTCCTCATGAGATCCAGTTTCATCATAGAGCTTGAGGTTGTTTGCAACAGCACTTGAAGAAACTTTTAAAGTTCTTGAAATGTTCCATATTGACTTGACCTTCATGTCTTAAAGTAATGGTCTCTCCTATCATTGCTATGCAGACGACACACAATTAATCTTCTCCTTTCCCCCTTCTGATGACCAGGTGGCGAATCGCATCTCTGCATGTCTGGCAGACATATCAGTGTGGATGACGGATCACCACCTCAAGCTGAACCTCGGCAAGACGGAGCTGCTCTTCCTCCCGGGGAAGGACTGCCCGTTCCATGATCTCGCCATCACGGTTGACAACTCCATTGTTTCCTCCTCCCAGAGCGCTAAGAACCTTGGCGTGATCCTGGACAACACCCTGTCGTTCTCAACTAACATCAAGGCGGTGGCCCGTTCCTGTAGGTTCATGCTCTACAACATCCACAGAGTACGCCCCTGCCTCACACAGGAAGCGGCGCAGGTCCTAATCCAGGCACTTGTCATCTCCCGTCTGGATTACTGCAACTCGCTGTTGGCTGGGCTCCCTGCCTGTGCCATCAAACCCCTAGAACTCATCCAGAACGCCGCAGCCCGTCTGGTGTTCAACCTTCCCAAGTTCTCTCACGTCACCCCGCTCCTCCGCTCTCTCCACTGGCTTCCAGTTGAAGCTCGCATCCGCTACAAGACCATGGTGCTTGCCTACGGAGCTGTGAGGGGAACGGCACCGCAGTACCTCCAGGCTCTGATCAGGCCCTACACCCAAACAAGGGCACTGCGTTCATCCACCTCTGGCCTGCTCGCCTCCCTACCACTGAGGAAGTACAGTTCCCGCTCAGCCCAGTCAAAACTGTTCGCTGCTCTGGCCCCCCAATGGTGGAACAAACTCCCTCACGACGCCAGGACAGCGGAGTCAATCACCACCTTCCGGAGACACCTGAAACCCCACCTCTTCAAGGAATACCTAGGATAGGATAAGTAATCCTTCTCACCCCCCTCCCCCTTAATGATTTAGATGCACTATTGTAAAGTGGCTGTTCCACTGGATGTCAGAAGTTGAATTCACCAATTTGTAAGTCGCTCTGGATAAGAGCGTCTGCTAAATGACTTAAATGTAATGTAAATGTAATGATGGACTGTCATTTCTCTCTGCTTATTTGAGCTGTTCTTGCCATAATAAGGACTTGGTTTTTTACCAAATAGGGCTATCTTCTGTATATCAACCTTACCTTGTCATAACACAATTGATTGACTCAAACACATTAAGAAGGAAAGAAAAGCCACAAATGATTAACAGGCACACCTGTTAATTGTAATGCATTCCAGGTGACGACCTCATGAACCAGGTTGAGAGAATGCCAAGAGTTTGCAAATCTGTCATCAAGGCAAAGGGTCGCTACTTTGAAGAATCTCCAACATAAAATATATTTTGATTTGTTTAACACTTTTTTGGTTACTACATGATTCCATATGTGTTACTTCATAGTTTTGATGTCTTCACTATTATTCTACAATGTAGAAAATAGTACAAATAAAGGTACATCCTGGAATGAGCAGGTGTGTCCAAATATTTGACTGGTACTGTATATACACCCTGAATTGTTGACGGTATGTATTGTCCATTGAGAGGCCTTGAAGACACAGGTCGGCCATATTGGCACTCCCCAGTGGGAGCAGTCCTTCAAAGGAATTCTACATTATTTGAATTAAATCTTTCAAGGACAAAATTACATGCATTTAAGCATTTTTGTTGTTGTAGTGGGCACAGTAATATACTTTAAAGGCAAATGGTTTTTAAAATATATTTTGTAATTTTTTATTTGATGTTTAGCTCACATAATAAAATTGAAAAGTATGCATTAAGGTGTCTGTAATATAATAAATGTGGCAAAAAACGAATGTAAACATTAATAAATGCATTTCTATTTTTTACAATGGTGGGGGAGTGCCAAGATTGAGGCACCGTGGCTTCAACACAGCGCCCCCTATCAGTCACCTAGAGTATATCTGAATCATTGGTACAAACCAACATTTGAATTAAAAGAACAAGTTTACTTACACATTTTGCGAGCACATTTTTCTTGTAAGCCTTTATTCTGCAAGAGAGAGAGAGAGAGCGGGTGTCGTGCAATCTGAAACGCTACCAACTTTCCAAATGACTTGGTCTTGTGTGCATTCTTCCATGTTTGGCCACGACACTTACGTCTCCCTGGCGATGACTTTGCTGCCGATGGCTGCTTGTACTGCGATTTCAAACATCTGTCTGGGTATGGCGTCTTGCAGGCGCTCGCACATGGCTTTGCCTGCACTGTATGCCCGGTCTCTGTACATAGGAGAACAGAAGACACCCAAGGGTCACATCATTACTGTACTCAAATATATCATACTATTAGTAGCCCTTGAAAGATAGATATATTGAGCCAAATAATAATTTGTATAGTAGATAGTTTCTTTTACTCAAGAGTTGAATCACACAGTAATGTCAACGGGAGAGATTCACAAAAGTTTGAGTTAGGATTCAGTCAACACTTGTTTTTCAACCGTAGGAGTCTGAGCCCAAAGATTAGCTGATACAGGTCGAAGCACTAAGTATCAAAGACTTACTTGTGAACAATAGTGGTGAGTTCCTCCACAGGCTTCCCGTTCAGCAGAATATCCATCTTGATCACATTGGCAGCCTGGTACCCTGCATCCTCATAGTCAAAGCTGATGAACAGTATTACAACATACAATGTCTCATGTTCTTCTAATGATTCAGGTTACCAAATCAATCTGAAAAGTTGGGCCGGAGCAATACGAATACTCGTTCGTATCCTGGCAAGGAAACAAAACACCAAGCGGATTTAATTTCTTTAGGAAAACAGGCATAATGTTGGGAACAAACATAATTTATGTTGTCATCCAGAGTCACATGAATTTATTTTCCAAGATCTACAGCACACAATATTTTACATCCAGCAGGTTTTTAAAGGACCAAAGAGTTGTCTGCTTTGTGTTTTCTTTTTTTTGCCATGAAAAAAACTATTGCGATACTGGTCCCGGCCCTACTGAGAAGGTTCCCTATGCAACATTGAATTACCTGGCATATCCTGAAGACATGGATTTGAGGAGGTCATAGAAGTCCACGACAATTTCATTCAGAGGGAAGAGATATTTCATCATCACTCGGTGGTCGTCAATGTACACCATGTTCTTCTGGACGGCTCGGCGATTCTACATGAATGGACCAATTAGGGGAAAAAAATAAAAAGATTTTTGTTTTGCAAAGTGAAAGTAATCAAAACACAATTTTTTAAATGTCTCTGTTACACAGTGATCCTAAAAACAAATAATTAGCAACACCTGAAAGCCAGGCTGGCTTACCAAGCAGATACTCATGATTTTCCCAATGTAGTCATCAGGGGTGATGATGGTCCCCATCACCATGGGCTCCAGGTACTCTTTCACTACGGACCTGTCTGGGAACTGGGCTGGGTTCACTATGGTGATCTCCTCCTTCCCATGCTCCTACAACACAACAGTTAGAACCTTTACCAAACAACGGTTACCATGTACATACATATATATTTTGTCACATGACAGTGTATGAAACAGTTTATAAACCATTTTGTCACTGTTTGAAAATAATAGTTGACGTATAGTACCAGTCAAAGGTTTGGACACACCTACTCATTTAAGGGTTTTTCTTTATTCTTACTATTTTCTACATTGTAGAATAATAGTGAAGACATCACAACTATGAAATAACACATATGGAATCATGTAGTAACCCCCCCAAAAAGTTAAATAATTCTACATTTTATATTTGAGATTCTTCAAAGTAGCCACCCTTTGCCTTGACAGCTTTGCACACTTTGCACTCTCAACCAGCTTCATCAGGTAGTCACCTGGAATGCATTTTAATTAACAGGTGTGCCTTGTTAAAAGTTCATTCCTTCTTAATGCGTTTGAGCCAATCAGTTGTGTTGTGACAAGGTAGGGGTGGTATACAGAAGATAATATGGATTTGGTCTTTTACCAAATAGAGTTATGGCAAGAACAGCTCAAATAAGCAAAGAGAAACGAAGGTCAGTCAATCCGGAACATTTGAAGAACTTTGAAAGTTTCTTTATGCGCAGTCGCAAAAACCATCAAACGCAGAGTTCAAGTAACAGACATCTCAACATCAACTGTTTTAATTTATTTAACCTTTATATAACTAGGCAAGTCAGTTAATAACAAATTCTTAATTACAATGACGGCCTACCAAAAAGGCCTCCTGCGGGGATGGGGGCTGGGATTAAAAATATAGGACAAAACACATCACGACAAGAGACAACACTACATAAGAGACCTAAGACAACATAGCATGGCAGCAACACATGACAACACAGCATGGTAGCAGCACAAAACAGGGTACAAACATCACAAAGGGCAAGAAAGTAGAGAAAACTCTCTCACGCAAAGCAGCCACAACTGTTAGTGGAAGTGTCCATGATTGAGATAAAACTGTCCCGTGTGAGTGTTTGTTGCAGCACGTTCCAGCCAACTGAAAAGACGAGCGACCCAGGAATGTGTGTGCTTTGGGGACCTTTAACAGAATGTGACTGGCAGAACGGGTGTTGTATGTGGAGGATGAGGGCTGCAGTAGATACCTCTGATAGTGGAGGAGTGAGGCCTAAGAGGGTTTTATAAATAAGCATCAACCAGTGGGTCTTGCAACATGTATACAGAGATGACCAGTTTACAGAAGAGTACAGACACTCGCAAAAGTATTCACCCACCCTTCACATTTTTCCTATTTTGTTGCATTACAACCTGTAATTTAAATGGATTTTTATTGGATTTCATGTAACGGACATACACAAAATAGTTCAAATTGGTGAAGCGAAAAAAATAACTTGTTTAAAAATATTCAACAACAAAGAATACGGAAAAGTGGTGCGTGCATTTGATTTCACCCCCTTTGCTATGAAGCTCCTAAATAAGATCTGGTGCAACCAATTACCTTTAGAAGTCACATAATAAGTTAACTAAAGTCCACCTGTGTTCAATCTAAGTGTCAACTGATCTGTCACATAATCTCAGTATAACACACACGTACTGAAAGGCCCCAGAGTCTGCAACACCACCAAGCAAGGGGCATCACCAAGCAAGCGGCACCATGAAAACCAAGGAGCTCTCAAAACAGGTCAAGGACACATTTATGGAGAAGTACAGATCAGGGTTGGGTTATAAAAAAAGACTCAACCCAACTGAGTTGGTTTGGGATGAGTTGGACTGCAGAGGGAAGGAAAAGCAGCCAACAAGCAGTCAGCATATGTGGGAACTGCTTCAAGACTATTGGAAAAGCATTCCAGGTGAAGATGGTTGAGAAAATGACAAGAGTTTAAAGCTGTCATCATGGCAAAGGGTGACTACTTTGAAGAATCTAAAATATATTTTAGTTTGTTTAACACTTTTTTGGTTGTGTTACTTCATAGTTTTGATGTATTTACTATTATGCTACTATGTAGAAAATAGTTTTAAAAAAATCAACTGGAATGAGTAGGTGTATCCAAACTTTTCACTGGTACTGTACATTTGCAAATATATGTACTCGTGTGCATTTATTTTGCTGTGATATCATGTCAACTTTCCAATGCAATATATGTACAGTTGAAGTCGGAAGTTTACATACACCTTAGCAAAATACATTTAAACTCAGTTTTTCACAATTCCTGACATTTAATCCTAGTAAAGTTAGGATCACCACTTTATTTTATGAATGTGAAATGTCAGAATAATTGTAAAGAGAATGATTTATTTCAGCTTTTATTTATTTCATCACATTCCCAGTGGGTCAGAAGTTTACACACACTCAATTAGTATTTGGCAGCATTGCCTTTAAATTGTTTAACTTGGGTCAAACATTTCGGGTAGCCTTCATCAAGTTTCCCACAATAAGTTGGGTGAATTTTGGCCCATTCCTCCTGACAGAGCTGGTGTAACTGAGTCAGGTTTGTAGGCCTTCTTGCTTGCACATGCTTTTCAGTTCTGCCCAAAAATGTTCTATAGGATTGAGGTCGGGGCTTTGTCCACTCCAATACCTTGACTTTGTCATCCTTAAGCCATTTTGCCACAACTTTGAAAGTATGCTTGGGGTCATTGTCCATTTGGAAGACCCATTCGTGACCAAGCTTTGACTTCCTGACTGATGTCTTGAGATGTTGCTTCAATATATCCAAATAATTTTCCTTTCTCATGACGCCATCTATTTTGTGAAGTGCACCAGTCACTACAGCAGCAAAGCACCCCCACAACATGATGCTGCCACTCCCGTGTCACGGTTGGGATGGTGTTCTTCAGCTTGTAAGCCTTCCCCTTTTTCCTCCAAACATAATAGTCATTATGGCCAAACAGTTCTATATTTGTTTCATCAGACCAGAGGACATTTCTCCAAAAAGTATGATCTTTGTCGCCATGTGCAGTTGCAAACCATAGTCTGGCTTTTTATTGGCGGTTTTGGAGCTGTGGCTTCTTCCTTGCTGAGCGGCCTTTCAGGTTATGTTGATATAGGACTCGTTTTATCGTTTCCTCCAGCATTTTCACAAGGTCCTTTGCTGTTGTTCTGTGATTGATTTGCACTTTTCGCACCAAAGTACTTTAATCTCTAGGAGACAGAATGAGTCTTCTTCCTGAGTGGTATGATGGCTGCATGGTGTTTATACTTGCGTACTATTGTTTGTGCAGATGAACATGGTACCTTCAGGTGTTTGGAAATTTCTCCCAAGGATGAACCAGACTTGTGGTGGTCTACAATCTTTTTTCTGAGGTCTTGGCTGATTTCTTTTGATTTTCTCTTTGTCAAGCGAAGAGGCACTGAGTTTGAAGGTAGGCCTTGAAATACATCCACAGGTACACCTCCATTTGACTCAAATTAGGTTAATTAGCCTATCAGAAGCGTTTAAAGTCATGACATAATTTTCTGGAATTTCCAAGCTGTTCAAAGGCACGGTCAACTTAGTGTGTGTAAACTTCTGACACACTGGAATTGTGATAAGTGAAATAATCTGTCTGTAAACTATTGTTGGAGAAATTACTTGTGTCATGCACAAAGTAGATGTCCTAACCGACTTGCCAAAACTAGTTTGTTAACAAGAAATTTGTGGAGTGGTTGAAAAACGAGTTTTAATGACTCCAACCTAAGTGTATGTAAACTTCCGACTTCAACTGTACATGTGAGTTGAAGCCCCTAGAGGTGGTGCTGTCTATTACCTTAATGAGCTTGGCGGAGGACAGGATAGCCTTGTAGGGCACAGTGGGGGCTGTCACTATGACAGAGGCGTTGTACTCCTGTTCCAAGCGCTGGTTAAACACCTCCATGTGGAGCAGGCCCAGGAAGCCTAGTCTACAAAATGAAGGAAAGAAAAACAATAACAGTGTGTCAGTGTGAGGGAGCGAACAATTTAGGAGTCAGGGTCACACAGGGGTCTTGATCACAGCTGAAAATGGTATCCCTCAAAGCAAATGAAGAATATAAAGCATAGCAGTGCAGTCACAGACCAGGGAGGTTATAATGCATTGACCCAAAGCTATGTATCCTGTCAAGGTCTTCCCTGTCACCATTTGTACAGCTTTAAGTAGTAGATGTTTGTAGTTTAGTTGGTCATGTTATGATCTGACCTCCAGCCTGCTCCCAGTGCCAAACTGCTGTCTCTCTGGACCGTCACACTGGAGTCGTTGAGCGTCAGTTTCTCCACAGCACTGCGGAGGGCGCTGTAGTCTGACTGGTCCATAGGGTACATCCCTGGAGAGAGACGCAAACAAGCACACTCAGGATAGAATTCAGTGACACCTGCTACTACTAATGTTTGCTTATAAACTACTGCCTATTGACACTTTGTAAATGCAACATTATGGGACCAGTTGCATTGTTTTCTCACTTATATGTCTGTCAGCGTACCGGCAAACACCATGGCCTTGGCTGGCTTGAACCCCGGCAAAGCTTCTACCAGATGTTTCTGATGGTAGAGGGTGTCACCGATCTGGGCCTCCTTCACCTCCTTCATACCTGCTATCACATAGCCCACCTGGCCCGCGTACCTGCACAACACACCAATATGTGACCAATATGATATGCCTATATAGCAATGTACCAAACAAGAAGAACCGATACAATTATTAGCATCTTGTATCTTACTAACACGAGGAAGAGGAGAACTGACAGAGTGTGCATTTAATACAACAGTCACCACCAATGATATGAAATCAGACAAGATGAATATTATGCAGGATAAGACACTCACAATCTGTCTGTGGGGTGCTCATCTGGCCTGAGGAGGCCTAGCTCGTTGACCTCGTAGCTTTTCCCCAGGTAAGCAGATATGATCCTGTCTCCTTTAGACAAGTAGCCTCCGAATAGAGCGATGTTCGCCACCACCCCTCTATAGTGATCGAAGTTGGAGTCAAACACCAGGGCTTTGAATGGGTCCTCTTTTTTAAAGGTTGGTCTGAGAACAAAAAATGACTATGTTGAGTGCATCTGAAACGGCACTCTATTCCCTACATAGTGCACCACATTTGACCAGATCTCTACAGGCCCTGGTCAAAAGTAGAGCACGACAGGGAATAGGGTGCCATTTGGGAGGCAGACATGGATTCAAAGAGTAAGTGCATTACATTGGAAGACATTTTTTATTTTTCCAACAGGAAGTAAGGAGTCAAATAAAACTTACGGTGGTAACCGTTTCACCACCTCTTGGAGGACTTGTTCTACATTGGTTCCCAGTTTGGCAGAAATCTAAAGAGAGGAGGAATCATCATATTTAGACAGTTGTCCAAAATATGATATTGGCAATTATCAACATCTCAGTCAATAAACTCACCCTAATACATTCTTCAGTTGGAATATCAAACACCTTCTCAATCTGTTTTTCTACCCTCTCTGGATCAGCATTTTTCAAATCAATCTGAAAAAGAAACAGAACATGATCATATTTGTCAATCACTTTTCTAACATAGATTAATTGGGAAATGTACCTTGTTGATGACAGGAATGATGGTCAGCTGAGCTTCGAATGCCAAGTAGAAGTTAGCAACAGTCTGTGCTTGAATCCCCTGATCCACACAAGAACACATCAATGACACTCTACCTTGGATACATTTTCCAGGTAATGTGTCTGTCAAATGCACATTATGCCGAAAATAAAGTTTTACCTTGCTGAAAACCTACCTGATTGGCATCAACAATCAACAGTACACCTTGGCACGCTGAGATGGATCTAGACACTTCATAACTGAAGTCAACATGACCCTGAAAACAGAGAAGACCAGGAGTGCTGTAATTAAGACTAATACAAACAAACCCCTTGTTTCACTGATGGTATCGAGTCCCATCTACACTGAACAAAAAATATAAAACGTAACATGTAAAGTGTTGGTCCCATGTTTTATGAGCTGAACAAGGATGAATCCCAGTTTCAACTGTACTGGGCAGATTGCAGACAGTGTGTATGGCGTTGGGAAGGCGAGCGGTTTGCTGATGTCAATGTTGTGAACAGAATGCACAATGGTGGCGGTGGGGTTATGGTATGTGCAGGCATAAGCTACGGACAACGAACACAATTAAATTTCATCAATGTCAATTTGAATGCAAAGAGATACCGAGATCCTGAGGCCATTGTCGTGCCATGATAATGCACGGCCCCATGTTGCAAGGATCTGTACACAATTCCTGGAAGCTGAAAATGTCCAAGTTCTTCCATGGCCTTCATATTCACCAGACATGTCACCCATAGAGCACGTATGGGATGCTCTGGATCTACGTGTATGACAGCGAATTCCAGTTCCCGTCAATATCCAGCAACTTCTCACTGCCATTGAAGAGGAGTGGAACAACATTCTACAGGCCACAAACAACAGCCTGATCAACTCCATGCGAAGGAGATTTGTTGCGCTGCATGAGACAAATGGTGGTCACACCAGATACTGACTGGTTTTCTGATCCACGCCCCTATTCTTTTTTAAAGGTATCTGTGACCAGCGGATGCATGTCTGTATTACCAGTCATGTGAAATCCATAGATTAGGGCCTAATGAATTTATTTGAATGGACTGACTTCCTTATATGAACTGTAACTCAGTAAAATCTTAGAAATTGTAGCAATGTTTAAAAAAAAAGAAAGTTCAATGTACTTACTGGTGTATCAATGAGGTTGAGCAGGTAGGTCTGTCCCTGGTACTTGTAGAACAAGGAGGCTGTCTGGGCCTTCACAGTTATCCCTCGCTCTCGCTCCACCTGCAGCTTGTCCAACACCTGTTTGTTCTTATCTGTCGTGACTATGGCACCTGTAAAAACCAAGCAATGAGCTGAGCCATATCATACAAGAAACGAAATGCATGAGTATTTGTGTGATCCATGTGTATGAATATGGTAATGGCCCAGCATGGAACCCGAGACAAAGATGCAGAGTAGCCCACATTTGATATTCTCAAGATGTCATGGCCTTGAAATACATCCACAGGTACACCTCCAATTGACTCAAATGGTGTCAATTCCAAGCTGTTTAAAAGGCACAGTCAACTGAGTGTATGTAAACTTCTGACCCACTGGAATTGTGATACAGTGAATTAAGTGAAATAATTTGTCTGTAAACAATTGCTGGAAAAAAATGTATTGTGTCATGTACAAAGTAGATGTCCTAACCAACTTGCCAAAACTATAGTTTGTTATCAAGAAATGTGTGGAGTGGTTGAAAACAAGTTAATGACTTCAATTGTAGGTGAAGGGTTAGTTGGTGGTGCCATTTCTTCCCTTCCCTTTTATATCACAAAATATAATGTGATCCATCACACACTCCTGCAGTTGGTGCCAGCTTGCACAAAAAGGTTAAACACCATGACACCAATGAAGAAGAATATGGCCATTTAGGTGATAGCTACCTGTTAGTTCCAGAAGCCTGTCAGCCAAGGTGCTTTTCCCATGGTCAATGTGAGCAATGATGCTGAAGTTTCTGATCCTCTCCACTGGGAACTTTGACATATCTATGTTCTCCTTCAAGAAATAACCAAATCAAATCAAATGTTGTCACATGCCCCGAATACAACGTGTAGACCTTACCGTGAAATGCTTACTTACAAGCCCTTAACCAACCATACAGTTTCAAGAAAATATTTAATAAATAAACTAAAGTCAAATGTAAGTCACACAATAAAATAACGAGGCTATATACAGGGGGTAAAGATTAGTCGAGGTAATTTGTACATGTAGGTAACGTTAGAGGTAAAGTGACTATGCAACAAAGTAGTGCAGTTAGCTACAATAAAGGCCATGACCATACTGCACGGCACGCTTTCTGCAATGTAAAGTCCATTACTTTGTCAGCCTGTGTACTGATCATCTTGTTGGTGGTGTTGTGTGTGCAGAAAACAGGTGCCCTCTTCATCCATCGGTGTCTAATGACCGTGCAAGCTATTTCACAGCACTGGCTCCTTTGTCTTGTTTGATAAACCCGGAAGTCCAAAAGATGCCTTAAAAAAGGTGTTGCACACCCTTGATGTTTTATTAAAGACAGCTGCATGTTATTGTTCGTTAGGTAATCAATTCGTTAGCTAAAGCTTCTGTACAGGTCATTGACATTAGCCCTGATAGCTAGCCAATTTAACGCCGCAGACCCTGTTAAATCGTGTCAACATACGCTACATTTCAATCGCAATGTATGAATTCTCAGAGGTGTGATGAAAAATCCAAATCAGGTAAATATAACTGTGTCTAAAGGAGAACTAAAGTTAATCAAATAAAAAACATGCTTGGTAGGGCGCAGCCATGTTGGGTTGTAAGGTTACTAACAATGCATCCTGGGAAATGTAGTTTGGCGCCTTGTGCTCTAAAAAGCCACCTCTGTTGGTTCCACGTGTTTATTTTCAAAATAACAAAACCCCGATTTTTTCATTTATTAGGGGGAAATTACAAAGAATGGATTCAGATTGAGTGAGTAGAGTGTGATATTACAGGAATATCATACAAACTAATAATTTAGGAACCATTTAAATCCGTTGACTATAACAGATGAGCCATCTGAAAATGAACTACAAATACTGTTCCACTCATTAACCAACTGGGCTTGGGCCAGAATAAGAGGTGCCACCATTCCAGGAAGATGGCTTCATCCTGGCTGAAGAGGAAGACTACCTTGTAGCAGTTCCCAACCTCGTTGTCTCCACTGACCTGGATAAATCTCTCTGACTAAATTGCAGCAGGAATATTTCAAGCATGGTCATAAAGCCAGATAGGCGACTGACACATCTTGTGAATACTGATAGTGTACCTTTCTTATGTAGGGCCCACACATCTGACAGTTCCAATTCTCCTTTGGGATGAGTTTGACACCTAATCAGAGCCTTAGAAGAACATTAGTGATCAAAATGCAACCCAGAAAAAGTGAGGAGGCTGAAAATGTGTTTTGGGGTATTTGTTGTTGTTTCTTATGGTAACCATTACAGTGAACCTTGAGAGGAAACATTTATTATTGAGTTGCAGGGTGATGACAGATGTTACAATAACGTAATATATTGTGTAGCAGCCTATACTATGAATGGTGCTGTTTCTAGGCTATTCCATTATTTTCCACATGCACAGATGACAAGAATAGGGGTAGAGGGTGGAAAAATCATTGCCATGGCAACATAAGACAGCAGCCCGCTCATACTGAGTAGGTCCCCAGAATGATGTTCAGATAAGAAACCAAATGAAATATCTTGCCACCGCTTTTCATCTCTGACTTCTGTGTGTGTGTGTGCCTCTTTCGCACGTTGACGTCGCTATTACAATTCTCCTTCCTTGCCAAGTGTGATACATCAAGGGCAATTGCACTGTTTTTCTAGGTATTCTACCAATATGAAAACGCTAAGCTTTTTCATAATCAATCTGTTTCCAACTCGTTAATTGTAATAATCAATTAGCTCAATAGGTTGCTGATGGATGCAGGTTTTTCAGTGCACTCATTAAGATTCTAATTAATTTGGCAAGCAGATAAAACGAGGATTCAAACTACGTGTCGCGTGAATTAATCAACATTTATTGCTTCCCTATGCTATGAGGTTACTCATTTTAATTTGTTGACCAACTATCCAATGACTCAGGCAAGACACTCAGACACTTTATCTGATTTCATAAATTTGGGATTCCAACAGGTTCTGAGGATCTTTAATGCAGCACCACTGACCAAATAGGACTGGGAGAAAATGTGGGTTGATTATTTTAATTTAAATAATTAAAAACAGTTTAAAGCTATAGATTTTCACTCTTGAGTCCTCATTGTAGACAGTCTCAACTCATTCTTGATGTACCACAGTATTCTATGACTGTACATTTCTAAATCTATTCTCATGCTTTTTTACAGCTACAATTGATATATTGAGTGATTTAGTTAAAGGTCCAATGCAGAAGTTTTTTATCTCGATATCAAATTACTTCTGGATAACAATTGAGTACCTCACTGTGATTGTTTTCAATTAAAATGGTAAAAATAAACAAATCGTTTCTTAGCAAATAGCAATTCCTCAAGCAAGAATTTAGCTAAGACAGTCTAGGAGTAAGGAGGGGAAAACTGAACATGAGCTGTTATTGGTAGAGAGGTTTGGAACTCTATTATTGGTCTATTAACTGCCCATCGCATCACCGTGGGAAAACTACCTGCCCTCCAGGACACATTTACAACCCAATGTCACAGGAAGGCCAAAAAGATCATCAAGGACAACAACCACCCGAGCCACTGCCTGTTCACCCTGCTATCATCCAGAAGGCGAGGTCAGCACAGGTGCATCAAAGCTGGGACCGAGAGACTGAAAATCAGCTTCTATCTCAAGACCATCAGACTGTTAAACAGCCATCACTAACATAGAGAGGCTGCTGCCAACATACAGAATCAATTCTCTGGCCACTTAAATAAACAGACTTAATAAAGGTATCACTAGTCACTTTAAATAACGGCACTTTAAAAATGTTTAAATATCCTACATTACTCATCTCATGTGTATATACTGTATTCTACACCATCTACTGTATCTTGCCTATGCTGCACGCCATTACTCATCCATATATTTATATGTACATATTCTTTTTCATCCCTTTACATGTATCTGTATTTGTGTGTATAAGGTATTTGTTGTTATTACTTGTTAGATTATACTGCATAGTCGGAACTAGAAGCACAAGCATTTTGCTACACTCATCTGCTAACCATGTGTATGTGACCAATAACATTTGATTCAAAAATTTTTTATGGAGCCTAAGCATTAGATCCCACTGTAGCACCAAGTTTCATACCAGGTGCTGGCTGATTCAGTCATCATCTCATATCATATCAGTTGTACCACAAGCAGATGTTGATATTCAGTTGTAGGTTTTTCTAACTATAGCCAGTAAGAATACAGCAAGAAAGGAGGGAGATAATATTCTAATTTGCACTGCATCTTCAGCATTGCATGAAGAATTTATGATGCATTACTTCAGTTTCACAATGATGATTCTATTTTTAGTACACAAAATAGTTGCCCCATTTGGAAGGATAATCAAAGCCATAATGATCTTGGATAGAAAACATGACATTTTCTTGGATATAAAGTCTTTGCCATTGAATGGGAGAACCGAGGCATTAAGTTTAATTTGTGCCGAATTGATTGGCATGTTAAAAAGATGGGAAAGCAATGAAAGGACCTGAAATGGTACACAATTATGTCATAGTTTGCTTGCTCCAAAATTGCAGCTTTTTTACATTTAACATAATTTGATGTATGTGTAGTGTGGAGGCAAATGGAAAGCTGTCCACAGTAATTATACAGTAATTATCCATTGGCATGCCTGTTGGGAGCTGTGACAGTGCTCTGTAATTACATTTGAATGAAACCTGCAATGAATACTGATGGTCAGGTCTGACAGTGGATAACGGATACTACTATCCAGAGACAGATCTTTGTCAAGATTACAGCACCCCCTTCTGTTCTAATTTTGAGCTATCTATCAGCCATGTCCAATCCAGAAGCTGTTTTATAAACTGTAGAGAAACTACAGAAGAACGAATGTGATAGAAGGGGGAGAGTAGAAGAATGATACTCCTGTAAAAGAAGGTGCTATCTAGAACCTAAAGGGTTCTTCGGCTGACCCTTTTGAGGAACCCTTTTTGGTTTCACGTAGAACCCTTTTGGTTCCAGGGTTCTTCTATGGGGACAGCTGCAGAACACTTTTGGAACTCTTTATTATTCTTTTTTTTAAAGAGTGTAGAAGACAACTGGAATGTGATGTATTTCATCAGATGAAAGTGTGTTTTATCTACGGGTCGACTGTGGTATTCTGTGCACACATGGGATTTAGCCTGTGGTTGGTAGAAACTTCAAACTCAGTCTAGAAGAAGGACATCTAGATGTTCATTTACTCTTCAGCTTACTGAAAGTGCCTCAAACCCAGCTTCTATTTGACTTCTGCCAAGCAGACCATGAAGTAATCTCTATCCTCCAATTTCTGGAATGTTTTGACAGCAAGGTGAAATAAGGAAAGCACCAATCTTGACCGTGCGCTGGTTAGAAAAATGTGTCTTGTCCTTCTCTACTTCTCTAGCTTGCTGCTCCCCAACCATAAAACAAGTACAGTGGTATCCATGACCCTCATGACCAACTCTCTGTGATCTGTACACTGTGTTAATACAAGATGTCTCTGCATAGTCACATTCATTGAAATAATAATAATGCTTACAGATTCTTCTCACAGACGTCAACACAGCTGTGGATTGTGTCTGGCTCTGAGTGTTCACATTGTCTGCTGTTTGTCTCTCAATAAGAGGAGCCACAGACTGTGATGTAACTGACAAGTTGAGGTAGTTTGCCCGGTGCTTCATGACCCATGGTTCTAAACATCTGCTGCCATTGTACCATAGAAAAATGCATTGAAGAGGCTTTTGTAAATTGTTCTTGTTGTTTTACACAAGACTGACCCATAGGGAAATTCAGCTCTTAATAATGGACGGTTAATTGTAATTCTAATCTCAATTCAAGAGATATTCTATATCTACGCCTACACGTTCTCACTTATCATCCACTGGCAATATGAATGGTGACCATGTATCACTGATTGGTGACCCTGAAGCTACACTCTTAGAAAAAAAGGTTCCAAACGGGTTCTCTAGCTGTTTCCATAGGGGAACCTTTTTTGGTTCCAGGTAGAACTCTGTAGTATTCCATGCAGAACCCCCTGTGGAAAGGGCTCTACATGGAACCCAAAACAGTTCTACCTGGAACCAAAATAGGTTCTTCAAAGGGTTCTCCTATGGAGACAGCCGAAGTACCCTTTTTGTTCTCGACGGCACCTTTTTTTTATAACAGTGTATGATTGGTGACCATGTAGCTCTGATTGGTGGGTTTGACCTCGGCCTCCTTAATTCCTTCCTTCCAGAGAGTGACTGTAGGTTCCTCTGAGTGACTGGAGCTCTTCCAACTTGAAGTTGCAGACTGTACTGTTGGCATGGCAACTGCCAGGATTGTCATTGACATGACTAGAATTTACATGAGCTTTGGTTTCTTGTTCTAAGGATTATTAAAACCCCAAAAGAAAAGGATATCTTTGGATATAAGGGGTATTTTGTCTGAGGAACTTCAATGAATCAATGAACAATCGACAAATACATATGCATCTATCTATGTAGGCCTACTGGTTATGGTTTAGATCAAAGAGCATGAGATAAATCCAGAGGATCATACTCACTAGAATATTCATTTTATATGATGCGTTATGGATGCCAAGCATTGTCAGGGAAACGGCCACTCTGCTAAGATCCTGTTTGGCTCTTCTCAGACAGCTGAGCATGGGCCATCTGGACTGTCTAGGCTCCAGAGATAGGCCCATCTGAACAGATAATGCCATCCATGCAAGATGCCAAGTCCAAAGGCATGTCAGCGATCATAGGCTCTTATGACCTTGGTCTTTCAAATCTGATGAAGATCGGGCCATATTTACTTCTCCCTTTTTAAAGGGATAGTTCAATTAAAAATGGTCCATCGTCATCAGCCATTAGCAGTCACGCAGACCTGTAAAAGTTAAGATACCTTAATAGAAAATGACTCAAGAAAAAGTGAAAGTCACCCAGTAAAATATTACTTGCGTAAAAGTCAAAGTATTTGGTTTAAGTATCAAAAGTATAAACCATTTCAAATTCCTTATATTAAGAAAACCAGACGGCACATGTTTTTTTTGGGTTGACGGATAGCCAGGGGTACACTCCAACACTCAGACATAATTTACAAATGAAGCATTTGTGTTTAGTGATTCCGCCAGATCAGAGGCAGTAGATATGGCCGGGGATGTTCTCTTGATAACTGTGTGAATTGCACAATTTCCTGTCAAAATGTAACGAGTACTTTTGGGTGTCAGGGAAAATGTATGGAGTAAAAAGTACATTATTTTCTCCTGAATGTAGTGAAGTAAAAGAAAAAGTTGGCAAAAATATAAAAAGTAAAGTACAGAAACGACTTAAGTAGTACTATAAAGTATTTGTACTTAAGTACTTTACACCACTGCTGATTGGTGTCAAACCTTTTCCGAGGGCAGTGGATGAATATGAGTTTTGGTTTTTGGTGTCGACATGGTGATTTAGTGGCAGGGATGCTCTTTGTACAGACAAGCTCTTCTTCATTGGTCATATTATTAGCCCATGTACTGTCAAGGGAAGCTTGGCTGTTAAAGGAAGATCCCTTCTTTCTATGGTTGTCAAGGAAACTGTTTAGAGGCTATTTTCTCCTCACATTTTTCCAGAGAAAAAGACCGATTCTGAGGGCAGTTGACCTTCAGCAAACAAAAACACAGTGAAGGATTCATAATCTTACAAATCCATTTAATCTTGTGACATTATGTCATAATAACAGTAAATTGAAATGTTGTATGATATTATTTCCCCTCAACCCTACAGTTTAATTATAAGCCATGAGCTTTATTTTTTATGCCTTGTATCGTGTTTATAACAGTTAAATCTGTGAAAGCAGAAAATACCTATCCATTTTTACCTTCGAACACAGTTGTTTTGTTCTAGCTAGCTTGTCAATGAAAAGATGTAGGTGTAACTATGTGATATTATCGTGAGTTACATATGTAAAGTAAAAATATCATCAATTCCTACGGAAGGACACCTGCCAAGGAAGGTCACCCTGAACGTAAAAGGTCATATTTAAATAAGAAAATGCCACAGCATGACCGAGGGGAAGTGTTTACATCGTCTTTGATAAGAATCCATTTGTGCTATTTTGAGGTCTCTTTCAGTTGAGACCTTTGATATCACCAGTTATGACATCTGTTCAGCCCCTGCTCTGGCCCAAGCATGCTGAATTAAGTAAGCCAGCAAATATTAGTCTGGCCAAGCTTGCAGAGTGGTGAAAAGCCTGCAGCACTTAAGACATCTTCAGTCTACAACAGAATCCTTCTCAATTGTGGTGTGTACGCCGATTCCTGTGGAGCCACTGATGTATGAACAAAACAAGCAATTGTTTAATCCGCTCATTTAATCAAGCCCAGTTGTCCAGTGAAATTTCAGGCACTTATGGTTTAACCTCTTTCCCTCCAATAGTTCTGGGAGATGGGATTCCCATGAGAGACTATAGGTGTCATCAGTTACCACAGAGTGTGACATGTACTGCTCTACTTCACAAATGAAATCACACCGCTCAATAAGGCTTCACACATTTGGGGGAGAATGATGGAATGTGATAGATGGATAGACAATGTGTGCATACTGCGCAATGCGGCGCCGGTGAAGCCAACCATGAGTGTGGAGAGTCTTCCGCCTCAGTAAGGCAGCCACTGAACCAGACATTACATGGCTTCGAGGATATTGTTATAAAGTCAGGATGTTCTTTTTGATTTCATAGTCAAAGATACTACATAATGAGTTAGTAATGCGTGATAAAAATATCACTCCCCCCTCCGTTTGCTGCTACATCAAGAAATAGGTGAAAATGTCCCCATAAAGTTACATTGTCTTAGGCCATTTTATCATTATCCAAACTTTGGTAAATCATTCATGGATATTTTTGTTCCATTTACACCCATATGGAGGACATCAAATTAGCAAACAACCAAGGAAAAGAGTGGTGATTTGCATGATGGGGGAGACATGTATTTCTAAAGAATCGCATCTAGCCATCAGGAGTCACTGTGGGTGGCAGCATGGGAGAATGACGATGAGAACCTGTCACGATGAAGCTTGGGGATGGTCACATATGCTATGGCTCAACTTCCACTGATCATCGTCTCTTACCAAAGGGGAGAGCCAGATGGGGAGGCAGCCACTGAGTGACAGTGTGCATCGGTAATCATATCCATGTAAACACAAGCCTTTTCTTAAAGCAAGCTAATTAAAAAATATATTTTCATAGTACTTAATAAGGCCCGTATCACATGTATTGAAATAAAAAAATATATATATGTTTCTGTGTACATCAATACATTTTAAGTTTCTCATACATACTGAACAAAAATATACAGTGGGGAGAACAAGTATTTGATACACTGCCGGCTTTGCAGGTTTTCCTACTTACAAAGCATGTAGAGGTCTGTAATTTGTATTATAGGTACACTTCAACTGTGAGAGACGGAATCTAAAACAAAAATCCAGAAAATCACATTGTATGATTTTTAAGTAATTAATTTGCATTTTATTGCATGACATAAGTATTTGATCACCTACCAACCAGTAAGAATTCCAGCTCTCACAGACCTGTTAGTTTTTTTAAAGACTCCCCCCTGTTCTCCACTTATTACCTGTATTGACTGCACCTGTTTGAACTCGTTAGCTGTATAAAATACACCTGTCCCCACACTCAATCAAACAGACTACAACCTCTCCACAATGGCCAAGACCAGAGAGGAGGAATAAGGAGAAAGGAAGGAGGAAGAAGAAGGATGAGTACAACCCCAAGATTACCATACCAACCGTGAAGCATGGAGGTGGAAACATCATTCTTTGGGGGTGCTTTTCTGCAAAGGGGACAGGACAACTGCACCGTATTGAGGGGAGGATGGATGGGGCCATGTATCGCAAGATCTTGGCCAACAACCTCCTTCCCTCAGTAAGAGCATTGAAGATGGGTCGTGGCTGGGTCTTCCAGCATGACAACGACCCGAAACACAAAGCCAGGGCAACTAAGGAGTGGCTCCGTAAGAAGCATCTCAAGGTCCTAGAGTGGCCTAGCCAGTCTCCAGACCTGAACCCAATAGAAAATCTTTGGAGAGAGCTGAAAGTCCATATTGCCCAGCGACAGCCCTGAAACCTGAAGGATCTGGAGGTCTGTATGGAGGAGTGGGCCAAAATCCCTGCTGCAGTGTGTGCAACCTGGTCAAGAACTACAGGAAATGTATGATCTCTGGAATTGCAAACAAATGTTTCTGTACCAAATATTAAGTTCTGCTTTTCTGATTTATCAAATACTTGTCATGCAATAAAATGCAAATGAATTACTTCAAAATCATACAATGTGATTTTCTGGATTCCGTCTCTCACAGGTGAAGTGTACCTATTATAAAAATTACAGACCTCTACATGCTTTGTAAGTAGGAAAACCTGCAAAATCGTCAGTGTATCAAATACTTGTTCTCCCCACTGTAAATGCAATAATTTCAACGATTTTACTGAGTTACAATTCATATAAAGTAATCAGTCAAATTAAATAAATTCAATAGGCCCTAATGGATTTTACATGACTGGGAAGGGGCGCAGCCATGGGAGGGCATAGGCCCACCCATTTGGGAGTCAGGCCCACCCACTGGGGTGCCATGCCCAGCCAATCAGAAAGAGGTTTTTCTCCACAAAAGGGATATATTACAGAAATAAATACTCATCAGCTGGTCTCAGACAATCCTGCAGCTGAAGAAGCCGGATGTGGAGGTCCTGGGCTGGCGTGGTTACACGTGGTCTGCGGTTGTGAGGCTGGTTGGATGTACTGCCAAGTTCTCTCTAAAATGACGTTGGAGGCGGCTTATGGTAGAGAAATGAACATCCAATTTCACGCTTCCTCAACTTGAGACATCTCTGGCATTGTGTTGTGTGACAAAACTGTACATTTTAGAGTAGCCTTTTATTGTCCCCAGCACAAGGTGAAAATGTGTAATGATCATGCTGTTTAATCAGCTTCTTGATGTGCCACACCTCGCAAAGGAGAAATGCTCACTAACAGGGATGTAAACAAATTTGTGCACAGAATTTGAGAGAAATAAGCTTTTTGTGCTGTTGGAACATTTCTGGGATCTTTTATTTCAGTTCATGAAACATAGGACCAACACCTATTTATATTAATATTTTTGTTTAGTATACAAACGTACGCAAACTTTTCCAAAACATGTTAATTGTTTAAACGCCTTTACAGAATTACCAAAAACAAGGAATGCTTCCACCTGATTGTGTTTAGAGCAGGACTGTCAGAGTTAATCAGTTAACTCAAGTTCACCTTTTGAAATTTTTGTGCACTTTTATTTTATTGTGATTAATCAAATTGTCTGCAAGCACTCAAAATACATAATCTAATCTTAATCATAAGCTAAAAACAAAAATGTGATGTCAAAACAAGTTGACATTGAGGTTAAAGAAAGTGTGCTCTATCAATTTACCAGATATTGCTAACCGTTACACTGGACAAATTCAAGATGTCAATATTCTTGTATTTCTTTTTGTATACATTAAAAAAATAATTCATCTTAAATGTTAATTTCCTATTTAGGGGCCTTTCATTATAATTTAATTGGTTTATCAAGGCATATCAAGGTAATTCGCTTATAAATCAACTTCTGTTAGGCCAAATCGTTTCACAACAGTTCTGGCCCTATTCCCCTATTTTTCATGAATAGGCTGTTCATAGCATGTGAAATTGTTAAATGAATTCTACAATGTACTATTTTTCATATTATTTACTATAGCAGTGCATACTAGTGCATTATGATAGATAATAATAATAAGTACAAAACAATGCTGAACATCTGATCTTTCTAGCAGTATAAGGAATTACTGGGTACCGTTCATGACCCTCTCATGGAGGTATGCTTTATACGGCCTTCCACTTAACATTACATTACAGTTCAATTTGAGCAAAATCTGAATTTGCGATTAATTGTGATTAATTAATGCAAATCCTGTGATTTAACTTGATTTAAAAACTAAAAATGTTTACAGCCCAAGTTTATATATACAGTGCCTTGCGAAAGTATTCGGCCCCCTTGAACTTTGCGGCCTTTTGCCACATTTCAGGCTTCAAACATAAAGATATAAAACTGTATTTTTTTTGTGAAGAATCAACAACAAGTGGGACACAATCATGAAGTGGAACGACATTTATTGGATATTTCAAACCTTTTTAACATATCAAAAACTGAAAAATTGGGCGTGCAAATGGCTGAGCTCAAATGTGCTGGTTGATAAAATACCTGTATTTTTGGGAAAGATGTTTGAAAAGGGTATTTTGTTCTTAAATTATATTGTAAATTGGAATGGCAGAGTGATGTTCTTCATTGTACGGGAAGGTCTGCTCAATCCAAGAGTACAACCAATTGATTACAGCATCACCCCAAAAATGGAGGATGCAGGTTGCAGAGGAGGTAGTAGGGAACTGGTCTGTCTGCCCAATTTTAAGGATCAAAACTGGCGGAGGAATAAAAAATAGAATAAATCGGGAAAGTATACCAGTTTCATTTGAGGACCAGGATGTTGACAAGTGTGCCATACAGATTGCAAAATAGTTGGGAGGAGATTGTTGATGTACTGATTCCATGGTACAGGGTGTATGAGTTGATATATAAAACAACGCAAGATTCAAGACTTTGTGCTTTTCAGCTAAAATAATTATATAGAATTCTTGCCACCAACAAAATGCTGAATATTTGGGACATAAAATCATCGAAGCTCTGCAGATTTTGTTGTGAGGATACAGAATCAATAGACCATTTATTTTGGTATTGCCCTCAGGTAGCCTGTTTCTGGTCTCAGGTTCAGGAATGGCTGAAAATGCATAGCATATAAACATATACAGTTGGCATTGCTGTTATGATTTTAGTTGTCCTTGATGTCCTTTGTTTTTATTATATTTTTTGTGCTTTTTTGCTGTTTTCTTCTGTCTTTTTCTTTTTTCTCTTTAGTTCATTCTCTTTCTTGGTTGTTAGTGCATTGTGGGATTCTTGGGGTTGGGGAATGGAATTTATTGTATTTTTTATTTTTCTTCTGGGGGACAGTGGGAGGGGTCTCGGATGGTTGAGGGACAGCTATTGGGGAACTGCCGGGGGGATCTTGGGAGGGTTCGGGTTCACAGTTTTTGGCCTGGTGGGAGATCTGTCAACGTGCCCTTGAGCAGGGCATTGACCCTGGACGCTTCTTTGTGTTGCTCTGAATGGGAGTCTGTTGTAAGACTGGTATGGTGTAGTTGTTGTTCGGCTTCACTACAATATACTTGCATGTTTTGGATATTCAATTAACATTTTTTTTTTGCAACATTAAAATATTGTCCCATTTACATTGTTACATTTATTGACAGTCCCTAACTTGCCCCAGAGATAGGCTATCCAATGTCAAACCAACTTTGCCACAGTCACACACCAGCTGGCTGAAGCTAATTGGCAAAATAAGTTGGCAAGCACTAGCTACCCTAGGCGACTTCAAGACACAAGACCTGGTTAGATTGTTTCAAGTTATCTGGAAGGGTGAGGGACTGCAACTGTGTACTGTTTTGGCAGAGTGAAAGTACAAACCCTTTCCACGTTCAAACACACACGAGACATTCACATCAAAGCACACCTCCAAGACCCAGGCGCATTTCCTAATGAGGAGAATTGAAACCGAGGCTACATCAGGAAGTTCAGCCCTCCTTTCATAGAGAAGCTGTGGAGTGAAACCAAAAGACCAAATGTGTAATGAATTAATTGAAAACTTTACTCAGGTATTCTATGTCTTTAGCTTGCAGCCATGGAAAAAAATGACAATTAGAGCTTTGTAGAAATTAGAAGATGTTTGTGTAGGAATGCCGGGTGGAGTTCTATTTACACCTGCAAACTGTATGTCCCTAAACAATACATACTGTTCAGTATGTGCTATCTTAATTCGATGAGCAGGAAAATAATCCTGCAGCAACAGGATAAATCAAGTCTGGCATTTTAAAGTAGAAATTACGTTCCATAAGTACACAATGTTGAGAGAATTTCATCCATCGTCTTTAATGCATTGACATTTCCAGATGAACCATGGTGCGGAGTCTTTAAAACACCTAAAATAATCTGCACAGCACATTAGTCATTCTGCCCCCATATCCAATCTGATGAGTAAAACTGTTTGGTAAACAGAGCAATCGTGGCAAGATCCCTGCTTTTGGCCCTGAAGTCATGTAACTGTAGCAAACACTGAGCATCGCATCGCATCCACACACTAATCTCTACATTTCTATAGGAACTTCAACCATTACAGAGGCTCGACTGTAGTCTTCTTTTCACCTGTCTGTATGAATTACATATAGTTTGACAGATCACAACATGGAAAACAAATAAAAAGAATTACAGTAAACTTGGATTCCCATGAGATATCACAGTGGAACATCTAATTAAATCGATATGACTCATCGGACCAAGTTCTCAAATGATGTGATATAAACCTTTTTAGAATGATATTGGATTAGATTAGCTAGAGGTGATGACAGAGAGGAGAGCCACATTATATCACATTTTACATAACACACTCTGGCTGATTGTGTTCCATACCATTATATGGGGATGCGGCGTTATAAGAAGACATCTTTTATGCTTTTTGCTCATATAAACACAATTTAATGGTGATTTGTTAGACAAACTTAATAGCAAAACAATTGAAATGGTTCTCTATGTCACCAATTTTGGTAATGTATAAGTTGTCATACAGTACACATGAAAATGTACACTTCAATAGTTCATAATATATTAAAAACTCTTGAGACAAAATCTAACCTTTGAAGAATGAGTAAAGTGAATAACAAACATGACATGAAGATGAAGATGGTTGTTAAGGGATTTTTTTATCAATGACTAATTATGTATACATTTCAATCAGGACTGACTAATCAGAATACTATTATGTTACTGTATAGATGTATGAATTTTCTTTTAATCCTAGTACTGAATATAATGTGTGTAAATATAATCAAGAATTAGAACAATGACTCTCTGTTCCTTGGTAGAAATGAATGAACTTATCGTCAGACTGGCTAGAATGCTTATCTACACAGGAAGACCTTGGCTCGGTCATAAATTATATTAAATTGGTGTGGGATGATGTGGGAAGGCTTGTGATATTGCCTTTGTACCAGGGTGAAGAAGAGACGGGACAGTTCGAAAACTAATGACGTCATTTTCAGTTTATAACCTGTGGTAAACTGTATCATGTTCAGTACTCTCGAGAATAAACGCTGCTTGATTTTGAGACTGGTCTCTGTCCATTTTATGCAAATAAGAGTCTTACAAATTCTTAGAAGTGGACAGAGTGTTTAATTTAATTAGAGACTCTGGGTTCCAGTCCAGGCTCTGCTGTGACCGGGAGGCACATGGGGAGGCGCACAATTGGCCCAGCATCGTCCGGGTTAGGGAAGATTTAGCCGGCAGGAATGTCCTTGTCTCATCGCGCACTAGCGGAAGCCAGCTGCACCAATGTGTCGGAGGAAACACCTGTCGACCGTGTCAGTGTGCACTGCGCCCGGCTTCCGGGTTGGATGGGCATTGTGTCCAGAAGCAGTGCAGCTTGGTTGGGTTGTGTTTCGGAGGACGCACGGCTCTCGACCCTCACCTCTGCCGAGTCCGTACGGGAGTTGCAGCGTTGAGACAAGACTGTAACTACTACCAATTGAGGTGAAATATATATATAATTTAAATCTGTAAAGATTTGATAAACACATTCATACATACATACTAAGTACCCTTAGTATGAGCTGACAGGAAAACCTCAGGGCACTACAGTACATAACCATTAAAACACGAAGTTAATGATGAGCAGATTGGTAGAAAATGAACATATTTAACACAAACATATATAGATAGATGATAACTTTATATAAAGGTAAACAAATGTATTAATAGAGTGTACATACTGGTCCAATTTTACTTTGAAGCACATGTGGGTGTTTGGTCCATGATCAACCTGTGAAATATGGCTAAATTGATCTGAGGATTTAGAAGAAGGCAGCACCATTGTAGTCATCAAACAATGCATTGCATTGATTCCACTTCATACAAAGCAGGGGTTGGAACTGGTTCAGGGAACAACAAAACAGTTAGAGGAAAAGAAACAGAACCGGGAACGATAGTAATCTATAATGTTCCATTATTTAAAATAACCATTAAAATAACCATTACTTTAAAAGCATGGGAACGGTAAAAAAATCTAATTTTACGTTCAAAGTATTTTTTACAGTCCTACAAAAAAACTTTAGCAACAGACTGTAAAAGACTGTAAAAATCGCCAGAAACATGTTGCAAAAAACGGCAGCAACAGGCCGTACAAAAACGGCAGCAACAGGCCGTACAAAAACGGCAGCAACAGGCCGTACAAAAACGGCAGCAACAGGCCGTACAAAAACGGCAGCAACAGGCCGTACAAAAACGGCAGCAACAGGCCGTACAAAAACGGCAGCAACAGGCCGTAAAAAACGGCAGCAACAGGCAGTAAAAAACGGCAGCAACAGGCCGTACAAAAACGGCAGCAACAGGCCGTAAAAAACGGCAGCAACAGGCAGTAAAAAACGGCAGCAACAGGCAGTAAAAAACGGCAGCAACAGGCAGTAAAAAACGGCAGCAACAGGCCGTAAAAAACGGCAGCAACAGGCCGTAAAAAACGGCAGCAACAGGCCGTAAAAAACGGCATCAACAGGCAGTAAAAAACGGCAGCAACAGGCCGTAAAAAACGGCAGCAACAGGCCGTAAAAAACGGCAGCAACAGGCAGTAAAAAACGGCAGCAACAGGCAGTAAAAAACGGCAGCAACAGGCAGTAAAAAACGGCAGCAACAGGCAGTAAAAAACGGCAGCAACAGGCCGTAAAAAAAAGCCAGCAACAGCGAGGGACACAGACCCCCTCAAAAACTAGTAGAGACACTACTGAGTGTTTGCCACCCCAGTTTATTTGAAACAGGTAATAAAGTTCTCTCTACAGTCCAATATGTATTTCATATACAGTGTATTGTATTGGGGGCTATGTAGGGGGAGAGTAAAAAGCCAGCTACAGTCTGTACGACATAGTCCCCCTCCAAAACAAACCATATTTGTTTAGTAGAGACCCTACTGAGAATTTTCCACTCCACTTTAGCTGAGACAGGTAGTCAAGTTTTTCTCTACAGTCCAATATGTGTATTGCACTGCTGTTAATGGAATTGGAGGTAGGGTCCAGCAGCACTAAGTACAGTGCATTCAGAAAGTATTCAGACCCCTTCACTTTTTCCACAATTTGTAACTTTACAGCCTTATTCTAAAATTGATTCAAGAATTTTTTCCCTCATCAATCTACACTCAATACACCATAATGACAAAGCAAAAACATGTTTAGATTTTCTTTTGCAAATATATAAAAATAAAAGACAGATCACATTTACATAAGAATTCATACCCTTTACTCAGTACTTTGTTGAAGCACCTTTGGCAGCGATTAAAGCCGCAAGTCCTTTTGGGTATGACGCTACAATCTTGGCACACCTGTATTTGGGGAGTTTCTCCCATTCTTTGCAGAAGCTCTCAAGCTCTGTCAGGTTGATGGTGAGCGTCGCTGCACCGCTATTTTCAGGTCTCTACGGAGATGTTAGATTGGGTTCAAGTCCGGGCTCTGGCTGGGCCACTCAAGGTCATTCCGAGACTTGTCCCAAATACCACTCCTGCGTTGTCTTGGCTGTGTGCTTAGGGTTGTTGTCCTGTTGGAAGGTGAATATTTTTCCCAGTCTGAGGTCCTGAGCGCTCTGGAGCAGGTTTTCATCAAGGATCTCTGTACTTTGCTCTGTTCATCTTGCCCTCAATCCTGACTAGTCTCCCAGCCATGCTTCACCGTAGGGATGGTGCCAGGTTTCCTCCAGACGTGATGCTTAGCATTCAGGCCAAAGTGTTCAATCTTGGTTTCATCAGACCAGAGAATCTTGTTTCTCATGGTCTGAGAGTCTTTAGGTGCCTTATGGCAAACTCAAAGTGTGATGTCATGTGCCTTTTACTGAGGAGTGCCTTCCGTCTGGCCACTCTACCATAAAGTCCTGATTGGTAGAGTGCTGCAGAGAGAGTTGTCCTTCTGGAAGGTTCTCCCATCTCCACAGAGGAACTCTGGAGCTCTGTCAGAGGGACCCTCAGGTACTTGGTCACCTCCCTGACCAAGGCCCTTCTCCCCCGAATGCTTAGTTTGGCCGGAAGGCCAGCTTTAGGAAGAGTCTTGGTGGTTCCAAACTCCTTCCATTTAAGAATAATGGATGCCACTGTGTTTTTGGACCTTCAAAGCTACAGAAATTTTTGGTACCCTTCTCCAGATCTGTACCTCAACACAATACTGTCTCGGAGCTCTACAGACAATTCCTTTGACCCATTTGCTCTGACATGAACTGTAAACTGTGGGACCTTACATAGACAGGTGTGTGCCTTTCCAAATTATGTCCAATCAATTGATTTGACAACAGGTGGACTCCAATCAAGTTTTAGAAACATCTCAAGGATGATCAATGGAAACAGGATGCAACTGATCTCAATTTCGAGGCTCATTGCAAAGGGTCTGAATAATTATGTAAATAAGGTTTCTGTTTTTTATTTGCAATAAATTTGCCTGTTTTCACTTTGTCATTATGGGTATTGTGTGTAGATTGAAGAGGAATAAATGTATTTAATCCATTTTAGAATAGGGCTGTAACGTAACAAAATGTGGAAAAAGTGAAGGGGTCTTAATGCTTTCCGAATGCACTGTATTAAAGCATTTGCCCACACAAGACCACATTTATTTTTTACAGACTATTGGGTAATGACATTAACGTATTTATATACATGTTATTAAAATTGCATTTATTTTAAATGTACAGTACCAGTCAAAAGTTTGGACACCTACTCATTCAAGGTTGTATTTATTTTAAACATCAAAACTATGAATTAACTCACATGGAATCATGCAGTAACCAAAAAAAGTGTTAAACAAATACATTTTAGATTTTAGATTCCTCGAAGTAGCCACCCTTTGCCTTGATGACAGCATTGCACAGTTTTGACATTCTCTCAACAAGCTTCACCTGCAATCCTTTTCCAATAGTCTTGAAGGAGTTTCCACATATGCTGAGCACTGGTTGGCCGCTTTTCCTTTACTCTGCGGTCCAACTCATCCCAAACCATCTTAATTGTGTTGAGGTCGGGTGATTATGGAGGCCAGGTCAGCTGATGCAGCACTCCATCACTCTCCTTGGTCAAATAGCCCTTACACAGCCTGGAGGTGTGTTGGGTCATTGTCCTGTTGATAAACAAATGTTAGTCCCACTAAGCGCAAACCAGATGGGATTGTGTATCGCTACAGAATGCTGTGGTAGCCATGCTGGTTAAGTGTGCCTTGAATTCTAAATAAATCACAGACAGTGTCACCAGCAAAGCAACCCCACACCTCCTCCATGCTTCACGGTGGGAAGCACAGATGCAGAGATCCTCCGTTCACATATTTTGCGTCTCACAAAGACTTGGCGGTTGGAACCAAAAATCTCACATTTGGACTCATCAGACCAAATGACATATTTCCACCGGTCTAATGTCCATTGCTCATGTTTCTTGGCCCAAGCAAGTCTCTTCTTATTACTGGTGTCCTTTATAGTGGTTTCTTTGCAGCAAATCGACCATGAAGACCTGATTCACGCAGTCTCCTCTAAACAGTTGATGTTGAGATGTGTCTGTTACTTGAACTCTGTTAAGCATTTATTTGGGCTGCAATTTCTGAGGCTGGTAACTCTAATGAATGTATCCTCTGCAGCAGCGGTAACTCTGGGTCTTCCTTTCCTGTGGCGAACCTCATGATAACCAGTTTCATCATTGCACTTGATGGTTTTTGCAACTGCACTTGAAGAAACGTTCAAAGTTCCGGATTAACTGACCTTCATGTCCTATATTAATTATGGACTGTCGTTTCCTTTTCTTATTTGAGCTGTTCTTGACATAATAATTTGGACTTGGTCTTTTACTAAATAGGGCCAACTTCTGTATACCCACCCTACCTTGTCACAACACAACTGATTGGCTCAAACGCATTAAGAAGGAAAGAAATTCCACAAATTCACTTTTAACAAGGCACACCTGTTAATTGAAATTCATTCCAGGTGACTACCTCAAGAAGATGGTTGAGAGAATGTCAAGAGTGTACAAAGTTGTCATCAATGAAAAGGTTGGCTACTTTGAAGAATATAACATTTGTTTAACACTTTTTGTAAAGTTACTATATGATTCCATATGTTATTTCATAGTTTTGATGTCTTCACTATTATTCTACAATGCAGAAAATAGTCTAAATAATGAAAAACGCGAGTAGGTTTGTCCAAACTTTTGACTGTTACTGTACATTATTTTCAACATAGCAGTATTTGTGTAAACTTTCATAATAATCCTGTTATAAATAACAAACACATTTACAGAAAATACATCAAATGATCAATGTATTTTTTCCTATGGTTGCAATGCTGTAAAACGCTGCACTATTCCCAAAGTTTAGCATGTCTTTGCAGGGCGACTTTTTATAGAATTTGTTTTTAAATAGTTTTGTCTTCAGCATAATGATTTGTTGCTCGCAGAATGGAATTTTGGCTCCAACCCCTGATTCAAAAGCAGTTCACCTATATATTTTTCCTGACAAAAGAAGTTACAGAAGCTTATCAAGTTAGCATTCAGTTCTAGGTGCTAAATACGGGGCGGCAGGTGGCCTAGTAGTTAGAGCATTGGGCCAGTAACCGAAAGGTTGCTAGATCGAATCCCTGAGCTGACAAGGTAAAAATCTGTTGTTCTGAGTTTTGATAACTCTTGCTAGTGATTGAGTAGCGTGTAAATGTGTGTGTGTAACGCATTGTCATGCTCTGGCACATAATATCGCCTTACCCAATACATGTATATCAAAGAAGAAAGGTTACCAAATAAACCGCGCAGCAGATTATCATGCTGCAGTATTTCCCATGGTCTTACTTTTGCACAGTACAGTGCTGTTTTGTGTGAGGAAGATGGCACCTGCCTTCGACGTAGTATGTATAAACATTTAAAAAATATATAATAATCAACTTGAAACATTATTACACAGTATGGTTTGTTTTGCTTATGTTGATATTTTGTTTAACAATAATAAGTTACATTGCAATACAACAAAAGCATAAAAAAAATTACTCTTTTTTTGCATTGGCTTGTATAGAAAAAGATAACTTCATACCATAAATGAGAAATCCCTGGTTAATGAGAAACATTAAATTGTTAGCCCACAAAAAAAGTTAACTTAAGAAATAAATTTTTTAAACTATAAAAAAAAACGTTTTGACTTAAATCTCTCGATTCTGCAAATAAACATCTCAAGGTTCCTTTCGTAGACTTTTCAAACATGTAAACATCACTGGTCAATAAAACCATAAGATAAAATAAATGTATTGTTCAATGATTTACATAACCAAACACACAAGTCATGACTATAAATACATCTATATTTACAAAAGCAGTTGTTTCCAAAAGCACTGCAGAATGTGGTGTAGAAAAAACAGGACAGATGGGGAGAGAAAGCAATCCAGGGCTTGTCTGTCTTGTACCAACAAACCAAGAGTTAGCAGATACTGGTCATATTTGGTAAGTATTTTAGTTCCGTAATTCAGATGTATTACAATGCAGGAGGGAGAGACCTCTAGGTTGAGGGCACCATATCCTTTATATACGGTTCTCTGTTTAGGTACGTGGCCCAGTAAACTAAATTGAAGCTGCTAAACAGGACAGGGAACATAATCCTTGAAATCCTATCGATTTTGCTCACACTGTTGAAAGTCTTCTTCGGGTCCGTTTTGCCACCCACCTTGCCAACTGCCATGTTGGGGTCAACAGCGCCGCCCTTGGCGATGGTGGACAACCCAGAGTCCTTGGTGATGTTGGGCGCATAGTTGGCCACCGCCACGGCATACGCGTTGTTCTTCTTCATGGTGGAGGCCTTCTCTTTTTTCTGTGGAAGGAGCCAAAGTTAGTAGCTAGCAGTCGTCAGACGAACCTGCCACTTATCGGCCAGCATGTGTTCCAGACAGTCCTGGATGATGAATGCACCCAGGGAGGGGGGGGGGGTCTTAATAATAATGAATGGGATCTGGGATAGGATAGTGCATCAATCTAAATGCAGAGAAGTGGTAACATGAAGGTTAGCCGGGCCTCCAATATGCTGTCAGGCACCACACTGTCAACACAAATTACTGTCACAGCTCACTCTGATGTCATTCATTCACTTGGCTATTTACAAGTTAAACATGTTTGCGAGGTCAGAATGAGTATTTTATGCACTGCTCAAAAAAATGAAGGGAACACTAAAATAACCCATCCTAGATCTGAATGAATGAAATAGTCTTATTAAATACTTTTTTTCTTTACATAGTTGAATGTGCTGACAACAAAATCACACAAAAATGATCAATGGAAATCAAATTTATCAACCCATGGAGGTCTGGATTTGGAGTCACACTCAAAATTAAAGTGGAAAACCACACTACAGGCTGATCCAACTTTGATGTAATGTCCTTAAAACAAGTCAAAATGAGGCTCAGTAGTGTGTGTGGCCTCCACGTGCCTGTATGACCTCCCTACAACGCCTGGGCATGTTCCTGATGAGGTGGCGGATGGTCTCCTGAGGGATCTCCTCCCAGACCTGGACTAAAGCATCCGCCAACTCCTGGACAGTCTGTGGTGCAACGTGGCATTGGTGGATGGAGCGAGACATGATGTTCCAGATGTGCTCAATTGGATTCAGGTCTGGGGAACGGGCGGGCCAGTCCATAGCATCAATGCCTTCCTCTTGCAGGAACTGCTGACACACTCCAGCCACATGAGGTCTAGCATTGTCTTGCATTAGGAGGAATCCAGGACAACCGCACCAGCATATGGTCTCACAAGGGGTCTGATCTCATCTCGGTACCTAATGGCAGTCAGGCTACCTCTGGCAAGCACATGGAGGGCTGTGCGTCCCCCCAAAGAAATGCCACCCAACACCATGACTGACCCACCGCCAAACCGGTCATGCTGGAGGATGTTGCAGGCAGCAGAACGTTCTCCACGGCGTCTCCAGACTGTCACATGTGCTCAGTGTGAACCGGCTTTCATCTGTGAAGAGCACAGGGCGCCAGTGGCGAATTTGCCAATCTTGGTGTTCTCTGGCAAATGTCAAACGTCCTGCACGGTGTTGGCCTGTAAGCACAACGCCCACCTGTGGATGTCGGGCCCTCATACCACCCTCATGGAGTCTGTTTCTGACTGTTTAAGCAGACACATTTGTGGCCTGCTGGAGGTCATTTTGTAGGGCACTGGCAGTGCTCCTCCTGCTCCTCCTTGCACAAAGGCAGAGGTAGCGGTCCTGCTGCTGGGTTGTTGCCCTCCTACGGCCTCCTCCACGTCTCCTGATGTACTGGCTTGTCTCCTGGTAGCGCCTCCATGCTCTGGACACTACGCTGACAGACAAAGCAAACCTTCTTGCCACAGCTTGCATTGATGTTCCATCCTGGATGAGCTGCACTACCTGAGCCACTTGTGTGGGTTGTGGACTCCGTCTCATGTTACCACTAGAGTCAAAGCACCGCTCTGGTGGGTTTGCACAACCAAAGAATTTCTGCACAAACTGTCAGTAACCTTCTCAGGGAAACTCATCTGTGTGCTCGTCGACCTCATCAGGGTCTTGACCTGACTGCAGTTTGACATCGTAACCGACTTCAGGAGGCAAATGCTCACCTTTGAAGTTCCCTGGCACACTGGAGAAGTGTGCTCTTCATGGATGTATCTTGGTTTCAACTGTAGCGTGCAGATAGCAGACAGTGTGTATGGCGTTGTGTAAGCGAGTGGTTTGCTGATGTCAACGTTGTGAACAGTGCCCATGGTGATGGTATGGTATGGGCAGGCATAAGTTATGGACAACAAACAAAATTGCACTTTATCGATTTGAATGCACAGATACCGTGACGAGATCCTTAGGCCAATTGTTGTGCCATTCGTCTGCCGCCATCACCTCATGTTTCAGAATGATAATGCACGGCCCCATGTCAAAATAATCTGTATACAATTCCTGGAAGCTGAAAATGTCCCAGGTCTTCCATGGCCTTCATATTCACCAGACATGTCACCCATTGAGCATGTTTTGGATGCTCTGTATCGAAGTGTACGACAGCGTGTTCCAGTTCCCGTCAATATCCAGCTACTTCACGACAGCGTGTTCCAGTTCCCGCCAATATCCAGCTACTTCACGACAGCGTGTTCCAGTTCCCGCCAATATCCAGCTACTTCGCACAGCCATTGAAGAGGAGTGGGACAACATTCCACAGGCCACAATCAACAGTCTGATAAACTCTATGTGAAGGAGATGTGTTGTGCTGCATGAGGCAAATGGTGGTCACACCAGATATTGACTGTTTTTTTGAACCACGACCCTAACTTGTTTTTGTTTTATGCATCTGTTGGTCACAGATACCTATCTGTATTCCCAGTCATGTGAAATCCATAACATTTATTACAATTGAATGATTTCCTTATATGAACTGTAACTCAGTTTTGTAACTAATTGTACAAAATTGTAGATCTGCACCAGGCTGGGAAGACTGAATTTGCAATAGGTAAGCAGCTTGGTTTGAAGAAATCAACTGTTGGAGCAAATATTAGGAAATGGAAGACATACAAGACCACTGATAATCTCCCTCGATCTGGGGCTCCACGCAAGATCTCACCCCGTGGGGTCAAAAAGATCACAAGAACGGTGAGCAAAAATCCCAGAACCACACGGGGGGACCTAGTGAATGACCTACAGAGAGCTGGGACCAAAGTAACAAGCCTACCATCAGTAACACACTACACCGCCAGGGACTCAAATCCTGCAGTGCCAGACGTGTCCCCCTGCTTAAGCCAGTACATGTCCAGGGCCATCTGAAGTTTGCTAGAGAGCATTTGGATGATCCAGAAGAAGATTGGGAGAATGTCATATGGTCAGATGAAACCAAAATATAACTTTTTGGTAAAAACTCAACTCGTCGTGTTTGGAGGACAAAGAATGCTGAGTTGCATCCAAAGAACACCATACCTACTGTGAAGCATGGGGGTGGAAACATCATGCTTTGGGGCTGTTTTTCTGCAAAGGGACCAGGACGACTGATCCGTGTAAACTTTACACTGTAAAGGAAAGAATGAATGGGGCCATGTATCGTGAGATTCTGAGTGAAAACCTCCTTCCATCAGCAAGGGCATTGAAGATGAAACGTGCCTGGGTCTTTCAGCATGACAATGATCCCAAACACACCACCCTGGTAACGAATGAGTGGCTTTGTAAGAAGCATTTCAAGGTCCTGAAGTGGCCTAGCCAGTCTCCAGATCTCAACCCCATAGAAAATCTTTGGAGGGAGTTGAAAGTCCGTGTTGCCCAGCAACAGCCCCAAAACATCACTGCTCTAGAGGAGATCATCATGGAGGAAAGGGCCAAAATACCAGCAACAGTGTGTGAAAATGTTGTGAAGACTTACAGAAAACGTTTGACCTCTGTCATTGCCAACAAAGGGTAACTAACAAAGTATTGAGATAAACTTTTGTTATTGACCAAATACTTATTTTCCACCATAATTTGCAAATAAATTCATTAAAAATGCTACAATGTGATTTTCTGGATATTTTTTTCTCATTTTGTCTGTCATGGTTGAAGTGTACCTACGATGAAAATTACAGGCTTCTCTCATCTTTTCAAGTGGGAGAACTTGCACAATTGGTGGCTGACTAAATACTTTTTTGCCCCACTGTATATGCTTTTTTGAAAATAAACAAATACATTCTGAAGGATGGGTTGAAACTAAGCACCAACCTTTCCACCTCAGCTTTTATGTTTTTTTGTTGTTGTTGTCACGAACTGATTAACAAGGTGCAAAGTGTCTTTTCCCCATCAAAGTCTGATTCACTTCAAACATATCTTCCCACACAGAAAGAGCTCTTATCACTCTATGGCTCTTTCACAGTTTGCCTCTCCTTTTTGTTATTTTTTTTTCATCTCAACCCATTTATCCTGGCTATGTGATTGTGATTGTGATTGTGGAGGCCAGGTCATCTGATGCAGCACTCCATTACCTTCCTTCTTGGTCAAATACCCCTTACACAGCCTGGAGGTGTGTTGGGTCATTGTCCTGTTAAAAAACAAATGATAGCCCCACTAAATGCAATCCAGATAGGATGGCGTATTGCTGCAGAATGCTGTGGTAGCCATGCTGGTTAAGTTTGCCTTGAATTCTAAATAAATCACAAACAGTGTCATCTGCAAGGCAACCCCACACCATCACACCGCCTTCTCCATGGTGGGAACCACACATGCAGAGTAGGTGAACGGATGATCTACGCGTCTCACAAAGACATGGAAGTTGAAATAAAATGTCTAAAATTTGGACTCATCAGATCCAAAGGACAGATTTCCACCAGTCTAATGTCCATTGCTTGTGTTTCTTGGCCCAAGCAAGTCTCTTCTTATTGGTGTCCTTTATCAAATCAAAGTTTATTTGTCATGTGCGCCGAATACAACAGGTGTAAACCTTGCAGTGAAATGCTTACTTACAGGCTCTAACCAATGGTGCGGAGAAAAAAAAGTGTGTGTGTGTGTAAGTAAAGAAATAAAACAACAGTAAAAAACATTTGAAAATAAGAGTAGCAAGGCTATATACAGGCACCTGTTATTCAGGCTTATTGAGGTAGTATGTACATCTAGGTATGGTTAAAGTAATTATGCATATATGATGAACAGAGAGTAGCAGTAGTGTAAAAAGAGGGGTTGGCGGGTGGTGGGACACAATGCAGATAGCCCGGTTAGCCAATGTGCGGGAGCACTGGTTGGTCAGGCCAATTGAGGTAGTATGTACATGAATGCATCGTTAAAGTAGTGGTTTCTTTGCAGCAATTCGACCATGAAGGCCTGATTCACGCAGTCTCCTCTGAGGAGCTGATGTTGAGATGTGTCTGTTACTTGAACTCTGTGAAGCATTTATTTGGGCTGCAGTTTCTGAGGCTGGTAACTCTAATGAACTTATCCTCTGCAGCAGAGGTAACTCTGGGTCTTCCATTCCTGTGGCGGTCCTCATGAGAGCCAGTTTCATCATAGCGCTTGCTGGTTTTTGGGACTGCACTTCAAGAAACGTTCAAAGTTCTTGAAGTGTTCCAGATTGACTGACCTTCATGTCTTAAATTAATGATGGACTGTCATTTCTCTTCGCTTATTTGAGCTGTTCTTGCCATAATATGGATTTGGTCTTTTACCAAATAGGGCTATCTTCTGTACACCACCCCTACCTTTTCACAACACAACCGATTGGCTCAAATGCATTAAGAAGGGAAGCAATTCCACAAATGTATTTTTAACAAGGCACACCTGTTAATTTAAATGCATTCCAGGTGACTACCTCAATAAGCAGATTGAGAGAATGCCAAGAGTGTGCAAAGCTGTCATCAAGGCAAATGGTGGCTACTTTGAAGAATCTCAAATGTAAAATATATTTTGATTTGTTAAACACTTTTCTGGTTTCTACATGATTCCATATGTGTTATTTCATAGCTTCGATGTCTTCACTATTATTTTACAATGTAGAAAATAGTACAAATAAAGAAAAACCCTTGAATGAGGTGTGTCCAAACATTTGACTGTTACTGCAAGTATTCACACTACTGATTCAATACTTTGTAGAAGAACCTTTGGCAGCAATTACAGCTGTCAGTCTTTCTGGTTAAGTCTGTAAGAGCTTTCCACACCTGGATTTGGCATCATCTGCCCATTATTCTTTTCAAAATGTTTCAAGCTCTGTCAAATTGGTTGTTGATCATCGCTAGACAATCATTTACAGGTTTTGCCATAGATTTTCAATTAGATTTAAGTCAAAACTGTAACTCGACCACTCAGGAACATTCACTGTCTTCTTGGTAAGCAACTCCAGTGTAGATTTGGCCTTGTATTTTAGGTTATTGTAATGCAGAAAGGTGAATCAAATCACGCAGTGTCTGGTGGAAATCAGACTGATCAAGGTTTTCCCCTCGGATGTTGACTGTGCTTAGCTCAATTCAGTTTATTTTTTTATCCTGAAAAAACTCCTCAGTGCTTAACGATTAGAAGCATACTCATAACTAATGATGCAGCCACCACTGTGCTTGAAAATATGGAGAGTGGTACTTAGTCAGTCGTGTGTTGTATTGGATTTTCCCCTAATATAACACTTTGTAATAAGGACAAAAAGTTAATTGCTATGCCAATTTATGTTTCCCAGTATTACCTCAGTGCCTTGCTGAAAACAGGATGCATGTTTAGGATTTTTTTTTCCCTGTACAGGCTTCCTTTTCACTCTGTCAATTAAGTAAGTTTTGTAGAGTAACTACAGTGTTATTAATCCATACTCAGTTTTCTCCTATCACAGCCATTAAACTCTGTTACTGTCTTAAAGTCACCACTGACCTCATGGTGAAATCCCTGAGAGGTTTCCATCCACTCTGGCAACTGAGTTAGGAAGGACACCTGTGTCTTTGTAGTGACTGGGTGTATTGAAACACCATCCAAAGTATAATTCACAACTTCACCATGCTCAAAGGGATATTCTTACTTTTTACCAATCCACCAATAGTATTACTATTTGACTGAGGGACCTGACATATGATGGTGTAGGGTACAGAGATGAGGTAGCCATTCAAAAATCATGTTAAACAATATTATTGTACACAGAGTCCATGCAACTTATGTGACTTGTTATGCAAATGTTTTACTTTCACTCTTGAATTTATTTAGGCTTGCCATAACAAAGGGGTTGAATACTTATTGACTATTTATTTTATTATAAAAATATAATTCCACTTTGACATTATGGGATACTGTGTGTAGGCCAGTGTAACAACAACTTGGAAAAAGTCACGGGATGTGAATACATTCTGAAGTCACTGTATGTATACATTCATACGTATGCAGATGGTCTTCCAGGTACAGCACTGCCCGTGGCTGTCGAACAGGAAATGACCTGAATGCTGATGCAAACACAACACATGCAAAGGACCCCGGGTTGAAAATCATACGGGTTGGCCACCTTCAAAACAAACAGATCACCATATACTATCTCTGAAAATGCTGCCTTTTAGGCCATCGGGGGGGGGGTTATGCTTCCATTACCTTGTCATTCACAATGCTCTTCCCATCCCAGGCCCAGCTGCGCTTTGTGAAGTAGTTGACGGTGGCAAACTCGATGAGTGCAGAGAAGACAAAGGCGTAGCAGACAGCGATGAACCAGTCCATGGCCGTGGCGTAGGCCACCTTGGGGAGGGAGTTACGAGCACTTATACTCAGGGTGGTCATTGTCAGGACAGTGGTTACACCTAGGGGAACAGCAAACAGTTTCAGCTTGGTCAGTTCTCTTTGATTATCATTCAATTATTTAAGTACCTTATCATCAGATACCATGTACAGCCAAATAATTACATTTGGGTTAGCAAAGTAGTTTAGGTGTATTGTAATGACACGGTATAGCGCAGACTTAAAGTGAAATGTTACTGATTTATGTCATTTAGGAGAATGCATAACTTAACATGTACCAACAAATGCTTTACTGTAACATCAAAGCAAGATTACATTTAGGATGCTCCAGTGTTACAGGAAAAGCCTGGGACACAACTTGAATTCATAAGGAGATACAGTGCCCTGCGAAAGTATTCGGCCCCCTTGACCTTTGCGACCTTTTGCCACATTTCAGGCTTCAAACATAAAGATATAAAACTGTATTTTTGTGTGAAGAATCAACAACAAGTGGGACACAATCATGAAGTGGAACGACATTTATTGGATATTTCAAACTTTTTTAACAAATCAAAAACTGAAAAATTGGGCGTGCAAAATTATTCAGCCCCCTTTACTTTCAGTGCAGCAAACTCTCTCCAGAAGTTCAATGAGGATCTCTGAATGATCCAATATTGACCTAAATGACTAATGATGATAAATACAATCCACTTGTGTGTAATCAAGTCTCCGTATAAATGCACCTGCACTGTGATAGTCTCAGAGGTCCGTTAAAAGCGCAGAGAGCATCATGAAGAACAAGGAATACACCAGGCAGGTCCGAGATACTGTTGTGAAGAAGTTTAAAGCCGGATTTGGATACAAAAATATTTCCCAAGCTTTAAACATCCCAAGGAGCACTGTGCAAGCGATAATATTGAAATGGAAGGAGTATCAGACCACTGCAAATCTACCAAGACCTGGCCGTCCCTCTAAACTTTCAGCTCATACAAGGAGAAGACTGATCAGAGATGCAGCCAAGAGGCCCATGATCACTCTGGATGAACTGCAGAGATCTACAGCTGAGGTGGGAGACTCTGTCCATAGGACAACAATCAGTCGTATATTGCACAAATCTGGCCTTTATGGAAGTGTGGCAAGAAGAAAGCCATTTCTTAAAGATATCCATATAAAGTGTCGTTTAAAGTTTGCCACAAGCCACCTGGGAGACACACCAAACATGTGGAAGAAGGTGCTCTGGTCAGATGAAACCAAAATTGAACTTTTTGGCAACAATGCAAAACGTTATGTTTGGCGTAAAAGCAACACAGCTCATCACCCTGAACACACCATCCCCACTGTCAAACATGGTGGTGGCATCATCATGGTTTGGGCCTGACAATGACAATGACAAAGACAATGATCCAAAACATAAAGCAAAATCTACAATGGAATGGTTCAAAAATAAACATATCCAGGTGTTAGAATGGCCAAGTCAAAGTCCAGACCTGAATCCAATCGAGAATCTGTGGAAAGAACTGAAAACTGCTGTTCACAAATGTTCTCCATCCAACCTCACTGAGCTCGAGCTGTTTTGCAAGGAGGAATGGGAAAAAATTTCAGTCTCTCGATGTGCAAAACTGATAGAGACATACCCCAAGCGACTTACAGCTGTAATCGCAGCAAAAGGTGGCGCTACAAAGTATTAACTTAAGGGGGCTGAATAATTTTGCACGCCCAATTTTTCAGTTTTTGATTTGTTAAAAAAGTTTGAAATATCCAATAAATGTCGTTCCACTCCATGATTGTGTCCCACTTTTTTTTTTTTTTTTTTTTCCACTTGTTGTTGATTCTTCACAAAAAAATACAGTTTTATATCTTTATGTTTGAAGCCTGAAATGTGGCAAAAGGTCGCAAAGTTCAAGGGGGCCGAATACTTTCGCAAGGCACTGTATATAGGCACATTTATTTTATTTATTTCCCATCTAATCAATGGAAGACGGGATTAAATGGACAGGCTACAACACCAAGAGCCAACAGGTAGGCTGCAATTTAATAATCTGAATGGTGTTATTGTTATTTACTGTAGGATTTGGAAGGGGAGAAAGTGGACAGTTAAAGTTATGTAGACTAAGTTAGCCTAGCTAAAGTTAAATAGCTCATCTTGGTTTGATCAGTGGGGAACCATCGGGGCCTTGAGGCCTAAGGATTTATAGAAATAGATTAATAAAATATATATAAAAAAAACATTAACATGTATATTTTACAATATTGTAATAATTTTCTGATTTAATCTCTTCAGTTTGTGTTAATACTGAATAGAAAAAATATCCAATCAGAATATTCTTTAGTGGTATCTGGATAGAAACATTGAACCTGCTCAGCCAGCCATTGGCTCGGCCTTTAGAAGCTGGACAGCTTTACCATTGTTATACAATTTAGGAGTAATAGTGGAATGAACATAGGACTGTGGCGGTCACAAAATGTAATCAGCTGGCGATTGTCAAGCAAATAACTGGCGGCCTCACATAATTGACCATTCGTTAATTAACACATTTAGCATCTCCTGGCTTCCACACGTTAAAAGTCTAATAAATCCATGTAATTTCAAATCAAATCAAATTGTATAGGTCACATACACTACCTACTCATTCAAGTGTTTTCTTTTATATTTACTATTTTCTTCATTGTAGAATAATAGAAGACATCAAAACTATGAAATAACACATGTGGAATCATGTAGTAACCAAAAAAGTGTTAAACAAATCAAAATATATTTTATATTTGAGATTCTTCAAATAGCCACCCTTTGCCTTGATGACAGTTTTGCACACCCTTGATATTCTCTCAACCAGCTTCACCTGGAATGCTTTTCCAATAGTCTTGAAGGAGTTCCCACACATGCTGAGCACTTGATTGCTTTTCCTTCATTCTGCAGTCCAACTCATCTCAAACCATCTCAATTTGGTTGAGGTCGGGGGATTCATCATCTCCTTCTTGGTAGAATAACCCTTACACAGCATGGAGGTGTGTTGGGCCATTGTCCTGTTGAAAAACAAGTGATAGTCCCACTAAGCACAATCCAGATGGGATGGCATATCGCGGCAGAATGTTGTGGTATACATGCTGGTTAAGTGTGCCTTGATTTCTAAATGTCACCAGCAAAGCACCCCCACTCCATAACACCTCCTGGGAAATACACATGCAGAGATCATCCGTTCACCCACATTGCGTCTCACAATGACATGACGCCTGGAACCAAAAATCGCACATTTGGACATCAAGACCAAAGGACAAATTTCCACCGGTCTAATGTCCATTGCTCGTGTTTCTTGGCTCAGGCAAGTCTCTTTTTCCTGTTGGTGTCCTTTAGTAGTGGTTTCTTTGCAGCAATTAGACTATTGAAGGCCTGATTTACGCTGTTTCCTCTGAACAATTGATGTTGAGATGTCTGTTACTTGAACTCCGGGAAGCATTTATTTGGGCTGCAATTTCTGGAGGCTGGTAACTCTAAACTTAACCTCTGCATCAAAGGGAACTCTGGGTCTTCCAGTCCTGTGGCGGTCCTCATGAGAGCCAATTTCATCATAGTGCTTGATGGTTTTTGCAACTGCACTTGGAGAAACTTTAAAAGTTCTTGAAATGTTTCAGTTTTGACTGACCTTCATGTTTTAAAGTAATGATGCATGGTCATTTGTTTATTTGAGCTGTTCTTGCCATAATATGGACTTGGTCCTTTTTTAAAATAGGGCTATCTTCTGTATACCCCACCTACCTTGTCACAACACAACTGATTGGCTCAAATGCATTAAGAAGGAAAGAAATTCAAGAAGGCACACCTGTAGATTGACTTGCATTCCAGGTGACTACCTCATGAAGCTGGTTGAGAGAATGCCAAGAGTGTGCGAAGCTGTCATCAAGGCAAAGGGTGGCTATTTGAAGAATCTCAAATGTATTTTGATTTGTTTAACACTTTTTGGTTACTACTGTACATGATTCCACATGTGTTAGTTCATAGTTTTGATGTCTTCACTATTATTCTACAATGTAGAAAATAGTAAAAATAAAGAAAAACCCTTGAATGAGTAGGTGTTCTAAAACCTTTGTCCGGTAGTGTATGTCAGTTAAGCTTCACACCCCTTGTAAATCAGATTCATGTGATTCATTTTAAGATGTTATTTTGCCACTTAAGTTGTGATACAAACCTTATCAAAACCTAAAGGCCTATGGGCTAGACTACATGAGGTGTGTGACTATGATTAGAAAAAGTCGCAAAGTGATAGGCTAATATTGTCACCCATCAGACTATTCTTGATTTAATCTCGTCTTTACATACATTAAATAATATGTGTACAATTTGTTTTGATTGAGATTGGACCATTATCATGCTCCTGTCGTAAAACAGGGGCAGCAGGGAAAAATACATCTAATCTATGCACTTAAATAGCTAATTGAGGACACTTTTCTTGTGGTTCATTTTCATGCCAGCCAGGTAGGCTATTACTCCTGTTGTAAAGATAAACAATGCGCTTCAGATTAGTAAAGTTCAGAAATAAATATAGTAGGCCTAGCCTATTGAAAACTGATGGATCCTCCTCTTTTAGTAGAGGCCATCACTCTGTTTTCTCGAGCAATTGCACAGCATATAGAAATGTTGCGCAACATGAGCACATGGGCTCTCATGAAGTGTTTGATTAGATTTTCGAACACATTTTCACTGATGTCATAGTGATTAGAGGGAAAATAAAGTGCTGAGTACTAGGCAGTTAGCAAGTTTGGTAGGCTACTGATGACCATCAGCAGCATCATAGCTTGGAGAAGTCTAATTACCGTGACTAAACAGTCATGACTTGTGACTGTCAGTGTGGCGGTAATACAGTCACCGCAACAGCCCTAAATGAACCAGTTACATTTTGACTTGCATTGGGTGGGACCATTTATTTTTTAAAGTGACGTGTCTAGGACTCACTACTGAGAGTGCAAGAGGTAATGAATTCATAATACAGAATAACAGTGGGTGGCGGCAATACACTAATAGTCTGCCATAAAACATTGAAGAAGAAAGGGGCGCATTATAAAAGAATCAGTGTCGCTAGTAGCGTTAGCTAGCTTGTGTTGTAGTAGTGTTACAAAGGTGACAACATCTGTAGCAGCTGTTCAAGGTGGACATCAAGGTGGATGTTGCTAATTTGTTATAGATTAACTTTCAAACTTAATTTACAAATGTCAATCATCTGGTAAGTGGCATTGTTTTTTGTTGCAGCTCGCTTGCTGTGAGATATCGCTTTGAAAATAATGACTGAAACATTATTGCATTTAAACTTTAGATCACCTGTTAGTGTGATGAACGTGATAAAATATATTTGCAATGGGAATTAATAGCTGGTTTGTTAATTTCATTTTGGAAATTAAATGGTTGTGATTTTGTATTGTTATGATTTTATGGGGCCTACTGGAGTGAATGGGCTGCTTATGCTTTAACATTATTTGATGCTGTGTGTGACTGCTGTCGATGCGTTTCATCAAAACGGGCTCTCTTTCAGCACCATGGAACGCACAGGTATTAGGGTCGCTGACCTTTCAGCGCCATGAGGCTGTCACCTTTGATGTGACACTGTTGTTGTCACCATTGGCGATAGTGGTGTTGGCTACAATAGGTTGTGTAAACGGTGCATTATTTTATGATGTGTGTCACATACCGGTTCTGTCTGTGTATACGGGAGCCCAAAGAGCGGCCAGGCTCTTTAGGCTCTTCCTTCTGCTTTTCAGCTAGAGATTTTTTCTTAACGTTAAGGATCCCAATTTTGTTTATAAGTTTTAATATTTAAACGTTAACACTCCTAATTGCAACATATGGTGCATTTGGTTTCTTGTAGGCGTAAGTAAAATACCATGTAAACTACTCGGTACCGGTGCCCCCGTGTATATAGCCTTGTTATTGTTATTCTTATTGTGTTACTTTTATTATTTTAGCCTATATTTTTTTCTTATTGAACTGCACTGTTGGTTAAGGGCTGTTAAGTAAGCATTTGTTGTATTTGGCGCATGTGGCAAATAAAGTTTGATTTGATGTCTTCTACCTGAACAGTGAACCTTGTATGTCAATGGTGACATTTTTTTTAAATGTACCTTTATTTAACCAGACAAGTCAGTTAAGAACAAATTCTTATTTTCAATGACGGCCTAGGAACAGTGGGTTAACTGCCTGTTCCGGGGCAAAACAACAGATTTGTACCTTGTCAGCTTGGGGGTTTGAACTTGCAACCTTCTGGTTACTAGTCTAACGCTCTAACCATAAGGCTACCCTAACCACTAGGCTACATTAATCGATGACACAAAATATATGAAAATAAATAACCATACTTATCTAAAATTTTCTCATGACACATTTGTGCCTGATGTTTTGATTTGAGGGCTGTATGAAAACATTGCGAGTCCCTACTGAAGTTCAGCTCAGCTCAGATTTCCTTTTATTTTAATGAGTGGGAGGGGAAAAAGTATCTGCAGATAAGAGATGAGACTGTATTTACTCAGAGTATTTTTAGAACTAAGGTCCAGAATAAGTTCTTTGAATTTCTTTAACCAAGTTTTTTCTTAAATGTTCATTTGCTGCCCACTTCTCTGTGGCACTGAAATAATGAGGAGAATTAAAGGGACACAAAGAATAATAAACCAACTAACTCGTCCTTTTCAGAGCATACCCAATCATATCTAGAAATGGCCTGATTAATGCTTACACAGCTATGGGCCATTTCTACCGTGAACACATCAGCATTCTGTTTTTCGGGGGATGCTATTTTGTGATGTACTTCTCCTTTATGTGATATACTGTGTTTATCATGTGAATGGTACTCACCTCTGCAGTGATATGACATCAACACCAATGTCCCGGAAACCAAAGACCCAATCCAATTTGCATACCGCCCCAACAGATAGTGCCCACAAAGCTCCTCACGAAGCTAAAGACCCCGGGACTAACACCTCCCTCTGCAACTGGATTCTGGACGTCCTGATGGGCAGTCCCCAGGTGGTAAGGGTATGCAACAACACATCTGCCACACTGGCCCCTCAGTGGTGACATGCTTAGTCCCCTCCTGTACTCCCTGTTCACCCACGACTGCGTGGCCAAGCACTACTCCAACACCATCATTAAGTTTGTTGATGACACAACGGTGGTAGGCCTGCTCAAATTGTAATTATTTGCCTACCTCCTCTTGCCTTTTGCACACAATGTATATAGACTCTTTTCTTTTTTCTACTGTATTATTGACTTGTTAATTGTTTACTCCATGTGTACCTCTGTGTTGTCTGTTCACACTGCTATGCTTTATCTTGGCCAGGTCGCAGTTGCAAATGAGAACTTGTTCTCAACTAGCCTACCTGGTTAAATAAAGGTGAAATAAAAATAAAATAAAAAAACTGGGCTTTAGTGGAGCGGGTTGAGAGCATAAAGTCCCTCGGTGTCCACATCCTCAACAAACTATCATGGTCCAAACACCAAGAGAGTCGTGAAGAGGGCACGACAATGCCTATTCCCCCTCAGGAGACTGAAAAGAGTTGGCATGGGTCCCCAGATCCTCAACAGCTGCACCATCGAGAGCATCTTGACTGGTTGTATCGTCGCCTGGTATGGCAATTGCTCGGCAACTGACCGTAAGGGTAAGGCGCTACAAATGTTAGTGCGTAGGGCCCAGTACATCACTGGGGCCAAGCTTTCTGCCATCCAGGACCTCTATACTAGGCTGTGTCTGAGGAAGGCCCAAAAAATTGTCAAAGACTCCAGTCACCCAAGTCGTAGACTGGTCTCTCTGTTACCGCACGGTAAGCGGTAACGGAGCGCCACGTCTAGGTCCATAAGGCTCCTTAACAGCTTCTACCCCCAATGCATAAGACTGCTGAACAATTAATCAAATGGCCACCCGGACTATTTGCATTGACACCCCACCCCCTTGTTTTTACACTGCTGTTACTTTCTGTTTATCATCTCCGCATAGTCACTTTACCCCTGACTACATGTACATATTACCTGGACTAACCTGTACCCCCACACATTTACTCAGTACCGGTATTCCCTGTATATAGCCTCGTTATTGTTACTTTTTTTTTTACTTATGTTTATTTAATATATCAAATAAAATCAATTTATCAGGGTCTCCCCATAAGTATAAAGCATATTTTGTAGTCTATATTCCCCCATGGACTACAATCAACCCCCTGCCTTTTGTAAACAGTCCAAGTCCTGTTGACACTGGTCACACCATTAAGCTAGCCTTCCTCTTGGCCACTAGCACTCGATTAACATACCTTGCTATGGCAGAATGAAAATTCACTTGGCTTTTCAGGATGTCGCACTGGATCACATTTAAAGTGTTGCTCATTCATTGCACAGAAATACAAACAGCTATTGGAGCTGCAGAGTGGAGTTGGAAGACAGGCTAACGGACACACAGGGCACATCCCCAAGGCTCCTGGCACCACAGAGAAACTCTGAACCGCAAGTAGACACGCAGAGGGGTTAGTCTAAGACAGTGGTTCCCAAACTTTTTATAGTCCCGTACCCCTTCAAACATTCACCCTCCAGCTGCGTACCTCCTCTAGCACCAGTGTCAGCGCACTCTCAAATGTTGTTGTTTTCCATCATTGTAAGCCTGCCACACACACACTATATGATACATTTATTAAACATAAGAATGAGTGTGAGTTGTCGTCACAACCCGGCTTGTGGGAAGTGACAAAGAGCTCTTATAGGACAAATAATAATAATCTATAATTTTGCTCTTTATTTTTATGATTTTACTTATAAAACCTTATTTGTTCATCGAAAATTATGAATAACTCACCACAGGTTAATGAAAAGGGTGTGCTTGAAAGGATGCACATAACTTTGCAATGTTGGGTTGTATTGGAGAGAGTCTCAGTCTTAAATCATTTTCCACACAAAGTCTGTGCCTGTATTTAGTTTTCATGCTAGTGAGGGCCCAGAATCCACTCTCACATAGGTACGTGGTTGCAAAGGGCATCAGTGTCTTAACAGCGCAATTTGCCAAGGCAGGATACTCTGAGTGCAGCCCAATCCAGAAATCTGGCAGTGGCTTCTGATTAAATTCAATTTTCACAGAACCACTTGTTACAATTTCGATGAGGCTTTCTTGTTCAGATATCGGTAAGTGGACTGGAGGCAGGGCAGGAAAGGGATAAGGAATCCAATGTGTCACCCGTTTCGGGAAAGTACCTGTGTAATTGCGCACCCAACTCACTCAGGTGCTTCGCTATACCACATTTGACATTGTCCGTAAGCTTGAGTTCATTTGCACACAAAAAAATCATACAATGATGGAAAGACCTGTGTGTTGTCCTTATTAAATGCAGACAGAGAAGAGCGCCAACTTCTAAATCATGTCTTCAATTTTGTCCCGCACATTGAATATAGTTGCGGAGAGTCCCTGTAATCCTAGATTCAGATCATTCAGGGGAGAAAAAACATCACCCAGATAGGCCAGTCATGTGAGAAACTCATCATCATGCAAGCGGTCAGACAAGTGAAAGTTATGGTCAGTAAAGAAATCTTTAAGCTTGTCTCTCAATTTAAAAAAAACTTGTCAATACTTTGCCCCTTGATAACCAGTGCACTTCTGTATGTTGTAAAAGTGTTACATGGTCGCTGCCCATATCATTGCATAGTGCAGAAAATACACGAGAGTTCAGGGACCTTGCATTTTCACTGTAGTGTCCAATACGTCTTTCAAGCTGTCAGGCATTCCCTTGGCAGCAAGAGCCTCTTGATGGATGCTGCAGTGTACCCAAGTGGTGTCGGAAGCAACTGCTTGCATGCACGTTACCACTCCACTATGTCAATGTGATTGGATGTTAATTATTTGACGAGGCTGCCGGTATTTGACATTGTGTTGTTATTTCACTGAACACTAGATGGTTTCATTAGATTTTTCTGTTGTTCTGGAACTGATTTGCACTTTTCGCACCAAAGTACATTCATCTCTAGGAGACAACTTGTCTCCTTCCTGATTGGTGTGACGGCTGCGTGGTCCCATGGTGTTCATACGTGTGTACTATTGTTTGTACAGATCAACGTGGTACCTTCAGGCATTTGGAAATTGCTTCCAAGGATGAACCAGACTTGTGGAGGTCTACAATTTATTTTCTGAGGTCTTGGCTTATTTCTTTGGATTTCCCCATGATGTCAAGCCAAGAGGCACGGAGTTTGAAGGTAGGCCTTGAAATCCATCCACAGGTACACCTCTAATTGACTCAAATTATGTCAATTAGCCTATCAGAAGCTTCTAAAGCCATGACATAATTTTCTTGAATTTTCCAAGCTGCTTAAAGGCACAGTCAACTTAGTGTATGTAAACTTCTGACCCACTGGAATTGTGATACAGTGAATTATAAGTGAAATAATCTGTCTGTAAACAATTGTTGGAAAAATGACTTGTCATGCACAAAGTAGATGTCCTAACCGACTTGCCAAAACTATAGTTTGTTTTAACAAGAAATTTGTGGAGTGGTTGAAAAACGAGTTTTAATGATTCCAACCTAGTGTATGTAAACTTTCGACATCAATTGTATGTATGTATGTATGTATGTATGTATATGTGTGTGTGTGTGTGTGTGTGTGTGTGTGTGTGTGTGTGTGTGTGTGTGTGTGTGTGTGTGTGTGTGTGTGTGTGTGTGTGTATGTATGTATGTATGTATGTATGTATGTATGTATGTATGTATGTATGTATAATAAAATATTCAGAACTTTTTTATTTGCTTTATCATTCACGGCATTGCACATACGTACCCCAGTTTGGAATACCTGGTCTAGGATAACATCACTGTCGGATAAGGAGTCCCATACTCACCAAACACAGTCCTAGCTGGCACGGACTCTCTGTTCAGCCAGAAGGACACTTGGGAGAGGATGACGGTCATAATGCATGGTAGGTAGGTCTGGATCACAAAGTATCCAATCTTCCGCTTCAAATGGAAATGTGCCGTCATGACAGTGTATTCGCCTGTGGAGAGAGAGTGCTTTATTCATTTATACGGCCTCGACTACAGTGCCACTCTTGAAGGATAGCGTTATTTATTTACGTCCGATTCTATTTGTTTTTCACCAGTTCATATGCGAATTCATAATAATATGGATGTGGATGCTTTGGGTTGGATATGCAATGTTCAAAAAACTATGGACTTTTCAGAGTTCAAAAAATAAGCCTATTGAATAAAGCTTTGTACATTGTAATTGTATAACCGCAATGCAAAACTAAACCTCTAACGAGGACATTCAATTACGCCAATACCGCATGCATGACTAATAATGGGAGAATATCTCAAAGAGAACCCAAGATGAGAAGAGAAAGTTGTTTACCCACCTAATCCCAAAATATGTATTATTCCCTGTTATTTGAGAGCACTTGCAGTATTGCCTGCTTTCACCCCATTTACAGGGAGTCTTGATGCTCTCTCGCTCTCCTGTCTTCACACACACGTTATGTTCTTCTATAATCGTGGGGACCTAAAATACATTTCCATTCAAAATCACATTTTCCCTAAACCTTAACATAAACTTATCCTGTAACCCTAACCACCAACTCTAACCCTAAATCTAACCTCTAAGCTTAAAATAGCCATTGTCCTCATGGGGACGTGGGAAATGGGGGAGGATAATTTGCATGCCTGCCCTGATGTCTCTGTCGTGGATGGGGAGGGTAATTTGCATGCCTGCCCTGATGTCTCTCTGTCGTGGATGGGGAGGGTAATTTGCTTGCCTGCACAAATTGTCTCTCTGTTGTGGATGGGGAGGTTAATTTGCATGATTAACATGACATTGTAAGTAATATGAAACAATTCCTAGGACATAGACATGTATATGTGCAGAAAGCTTAAATTATTGTTAACTTAACTGCAATGTCCAATTTACAGTAGCTATTATAATGAAACAATACCATACTATTGTTTGTGGAGAGTGCACAACAACAACTTTTATCACGGCAACTGGTTTGATACATTCACCTCTGAAGGTAGATAATGTACTTACATTCAGTAATCTTGCTCTGATTTGTCATCCTGAGGGTCCCAGAGATAAACTGTAGCATAGTTTGTTTGATAAAATCCATTTTTATATTCAAATGTAGGAAGTGTTCTACAGTTTGAATTCTCTGCTGTGTCTGGCTCCACACCCACCCCGCCCGGCCATCTAGATGTGTGAAGGAGGTCCTGGTGGGAGGCCCTGGTGCACAGCTGAGCAAGAGGACAGGGACATTAGAGTGTCTAGTTTGAGAAACAGACACCTCACAAGTCCTCAACTGGCAGCTTCATTAAATAGTACCTGCAAAACACCAGTCTCAACGTCAACAGTGAAGAGGCGACTCCGGAATGCTGGCCTTCTAGGCAGAGTTGCAAAGAAAATAATTGCAAAAGGGTTTTCTAATGATAAACTTGGATTTAAAATGATAAACTTGGATTGGCTAACGCAACATGCCATTGGAACACAGGAGTGATGGTTGCTGATAATGGGCCTCTGTACAGTTATGCAGATATTCCATAAAAAATCTGCCATTTCCAGCTACAATAGTCATTTACAACATTAACAATGTCTACACTGTATTTCTGATCAATTTGATGTTATTTTAATGGAGTTTTTTTTCTTCTTCAAAAACAAGGACATTTCTAAGTGACCCCAAACTTTTGAACGGAAGTGTACATATTATCTAAAGTACCTCGACTAACCTGTACCCCCGCACATTGACTCGGTACCCCCTGTATATAGCCTCGCTAGAGTTATTTAATTGTTGCTCTTATTTTTTTTTACTTTAGTTCATTTAGTAAATATTTTTCTTAACTGCATTGTTGGTTAAGGGCTTTTCACAGTATTGTATTCAGCAAATGTGACATTTGATTTGAACCCTTCTGCCTGGGTTGGGAGGGCCAGAAACATGGATCTTACCCTTCACCCCTGGCTGAAGAAAACCAACAGTGCACCTCAGCCACACTAAAGGTCCTAAACGATATCATAAGCGCCATCGATAAAAGACAGTACTGCGCAGCCGTCTTCATCGACCTGGCCAAGGCTTTCGACTCTGTCAAACACCGTATTCTTATCGGCAGACTCAACAGCCTTGGTTTCTCTCATGACTGTCTCGCCTGGTTCACTAACTACTTCTCAGATAGAGTTCAGTATGTCAAATCGGAGGGCCTGTTGTCTGGACCTCTGGCAGTCTGTATGGCGGTGCCACAGGATTCAATTTTCAGGCTGACATTTTTCTCTGCATATATCACTGATGTCGCTCTTGCTGCGTGTGATTCTTTGATCACCTACACAGACAACACCATTCTGTATACATCTGGCCCTTCTTTGGACACTGTGTTAACAAACCTCCAAACCAGCTTCAATGCCATACAACACTCCTTCCGAGGCCTTCAACTGCTCTTAAATGCTAATAAAACTAAATACATACTCTTCAACCAATCGCTGCCCGCACCCGCCTGCCCGACTAGCATCACTACTCTGGACGGTTCTGACTTATGTGAATATGTGGACAGAATATGTGGACAAATACAAACACCAAGGTATCTGGTTAGACTGTAAAGTCTCCTTCCAGACTCAGATTAAGCATCTCCAATCCAAAATTACATATAGAATCGGCTTCCTATTTCACAACAAAGCCTCCTCCACTCATGCTGCCAAACTTACCCTCGTAAAACTGACTATCCTAAATATCCTTGGCTTCGGCGATGTCAATTACAAATTAGCCTCCAACACTCTACCCAGCAAACTGGATGCAGTCTATCACAGTGCCATCCATTTCATCACCAAAGCCCCATATACTACTAAAGCCAACAGCGACTTTGGCCGCCTTTCCTTCAAGTTCTCTGCTGCCAATTACTGGAAGGAATTGCAAAAATCACTGAAGTTGGAGACTTATATCACCCTCACGAACTTTAAGCGTCAGCTGTCAGAGCTGTACACAGCCCATCTGTAAATAGACACGTTGGTGGTGAGGGACTCTTCACTGTTCTAAAGTGGAAGAAGGGAGGTGCCCTCCCCTATAGCTTGTTAAATCCGCCACATTTGATTGGGAATGGAGTAGACCAGGGGAAGGATGTCTTTCCAGCAGATGAGCAATGCACTCTCATTCCAGAAGAAGGCAGGAGACATGGCAGCTTGACATACTCCTCTGTGGGTGCAAATGAAGATGGAGAGCCTGGTTCTAGATAGCTTCAGCCTCCTGTCGGCACTGATGACGCCAACACACCCTCACTTGAGATGCTAATGTCCAATGCATCTGATGGAATCTAGGCCAATCATTTGATTTCACATTAACTTTAGTCCTCTGAGCAAGTTGACCTTTGAGATGAATCTGGTCCTTGAGGAAGAGCTGTGCGATTTCCACTAAATGGGCCATCTGCAAAGTCAAAATTGGCTGTATATATATAATTTAAAAAATAATGAAAACAAAAATATGGTCTTTTTGGTGATTAATTTAAAGTTTTGGTTAGAATTAATGTTAGAAGTATAGTTAGGTTTAAAATGTAATTTTACGACTTTGTGGCTGTGCCAGCTAGTGACTAATATGCCAAGCTGCCTCCAGTACATGAGTCACCCCAATAAATGCCAATATGTGTCCTCTGATAAAGGACAGAGGGAAGGAAGCATGGGCTACAGTGCCTATGTAGGAGTGCTGCCATTGACCAGGGTGAGGGGGATAAAGACAAATAGATAAAGATGAATACACTTGATTGGTTAGAAAACAAACCCACAATATTTTCATTGAAGGTCCAATGCAGCCTTTTTAAATTTTATATCAAATCATTTCTGGGTAACAATTAAGTACCTTACTGTGATTTCTTTCAATGAATATGGTCCAAAATAAACAAAAACAGCTTCTTAGCAAAGCATTTTGCTAGGACCTTCTGAGAGTGTTATGAATGGGGAGGGAAAAACTGAAAACTTGCTGTAATTGGCAGAGAGGTTTGGAACTCTTATTGGTCTATTAACCTAAAGAGGCTGACATTTCAGACTGTGGTTTCAAACAGCTCTTACACTAAAGGGGCATTATCATAATTTTCACAATTTCACAGAATTATTCCAACCTCATAGCATAATATGACCTCATATGTAATAAACACAGATTAAATTCATGGAAATGTACAAATATGTACTTCTAATGTTATTTTGTCATTTTCTGTCCACACATTCGCTTTGGCGAACACCCCTCTGTTCTCTCTATGTGAGTCAACGTAAAAATATAACAAAATGAAGTGATTTGCTAAAAGTATTTTGCTGTTATTCTCGTGGCCCTATTGCAAGATGTCCCTCGCACTCAAGCCTCAGTCACCCAAGATGTCCCTCGCACTCAAGCCTCAGTCACCCAAGATGTCCCTATCACTCAAGTACAGTCACCCATGATGTCCCTCACACTCAAGCCTCAGTCACCCAAGATGTCCCTCGCACTCAAGCCTCAGTCACCCAAGATGTCCCTATCACTCAAGTACAGTCAACCATGCCAAATGACCTAGTTTACCCCCATGGTTGATGACACACTGACCCAGTGCTGATGAACGATTCCTTTAAAGTCAGACGATCAGCAAATCTGTAGCGGGAAAATACAACAAATGGATTTTCAGCGAAGGGGGCTCCTCCGTATTTCACTTGGGAAATGTTCCTAGTGGGACTTGGGCCCAGGAATTAAATATTTTACTCTCTTTCAGACTAGTAGCATCTCAGATAGAAAATTTGGTTCCTTGGAAGTTGTCGGAAGGTACGTTTTTGGTTTGACATTGGTTCTGGGAATGAAGCCATACATTTTCTGACCAGTTAAACAACATTTGTTTTAAATGTTCTGAGAACATTTTCCCTGTTCTAGGAATGTTTATTTTTTAGGTTATAGAGAGTTTGAGAACATTTTACTCTGGTTCCTTGAAAGTTTTGCTGGGAGATTTTACTAACACTCTTTTTTTATTTATTTAACCAGGCAAGTCAGTTAAGAACTAATTCTTATTTACAATGACGGCCTAGGAACAATGGGTTAACTGCCTTGTTCAGTGGCAGAACGATTTTTACCTTGTCAGCTAGGGGATTCAATCTAGCAACCTCTCGGTTACTGGCCCAACGCTCTAACCACTAGGCTACCTGCCACTCTGAAAACGCTCTGAGAATTTTGAATAACTTCCTTAATGAACTTTCACTGAATGTTTCAATAAGACTTCATAACACTGCTAGAGTAGCTTATTTCGGGTTAACTTAAAAAAAAAACTCAAAGCACAGATAGGACACATGGAAATTAATTTCCATAGGCATGAATGATTTTTTATTGTGACACGGCATCGGCGAGATTCAAAACAATAATCTTATGTTCTCTCTCCATGGAATTAGTCCACTGCCCCACCAAGGTGGCACTAGCAATGTTTTTTTGATGATAGCAAAGCTGTTCATTTTAGTAATTTCAAAGGAAACAAGCACTTATTAAGATCAGGTGTGGCCAATTAGTGGGCGCGGCCAACACACCTGAACACATTTAACAAGATAGAGGATAGAGTTTTGTTGATGCTGAGAATGGAATGTATATGTTTTTAAATACCACTTAAAACGCTCTGAATGTTAGTGTTGTGGTTTTTATAGAAACATTTCTTAACATTCTAAACTGAATTTATGTATTTAAAAACTCTTACAACGTTATCTGAATATTAAAGTTTTCTTGTCATTATGGCAAGTTTTCTTAATGTTCTCGGAACAATTTGAGAACATGATTTTAAATAGAACCACAAGGAAACCTTTAGGAAACATTATACTTTAGTACTAAAATTCCCGTAGACGAACATTGCTAAAGTTCTTAAATAATTTGTTAACATGACTTTAAATAGAACCATGTGATAACCTGTAGGAAGCGTTATGCTTAAGTACTGAAATTCCCACAGAACAATTTGAGAACATGACTTTAAATAGAACCATCAAGAAACTAATGTACTGAAATGACCACAGAACTTTGTTTCTTAACATTCTCTGAACAATTTGAGAACATTCCCAATGTCAAACGTTCCTAGAACATTGCCAGAATTGAAATTAAATGTAATCATGTTTGAAGTTGTAGGAAACATTCTGTTTAAAGTAATGAAACTGGAGATGAAAGAAAGGAACACCTAATTAGGTGAGGTGCTGGCTAGCGGAGTAGAACACTTGAAGAATTAAAGGAGAGCCACACACTCTAGGAGCTCAGATGCAATAATTGAATAACCTAATAACCAATGTTTCCGCATCTGAGCTCCTAGAGTGTGCGGCTCTCTTGATCTTTTTAAAGTAATGAAACGCCAAGAAAACACTTTTTTTTTGGTCAAGTTTCTTAAATGTGCTGAGAATGTTCCAAAGCAATTATCCTGCATCATTCCCAGAAAGTTGTGGGAAGATTGTATGCAAAGTAATCATAGGACAACATGATCTCACCAAGCTCTAAGAAACATATGGTTCTCAGAATGTTATGTGCTAGCTGGGATTATGACTGGAGCATTTAGTTGAGATTGGAGGGCTTTTCCTGAATGAAAACAGAGTTGGGATTGCAATTGGATGTTAAAACAGCCAACAGTAGTATTCTCTACATCATTGGAATGTAGACGTCTGGGTAATAATGGAGAGTGGGAGTCTGTTTGTCTATGTGAAGGAGAAGAAGAAGGGGAAGGAAAGAAGTGGGGAACGGAGGAGGAGAAGAGATCATCAAGAGCGTTTCAAACATGTAGTGACTTGTCTTATGAGAGTGCTCCCTAGAGACGCATGTGGAGACATGCAGAGGGGGCAGATACTAATCATTGAAGACATGAGCCACCGTATTGATCCACCTAGCTGATCCATGCCATACAATGTAGCTGTGTTCTGTGGCTTTTCTGACCTATAATGAACTACTGTTCTGTATCTTCACAGGAGCTAGTACAGTTTGCTTTTGTTCCAATGGTGAATCATGTAATGTAGTTAAAAAAAGGAATATACTGTAATTCCACGAACCTTCTGCTTTCCCCTCAGTACTATACACATGTTGTAACTCCTCTTAAATTCGATGAGTAATTGCATTTTAAAATGTCAGAATGTTTAATGATGAAAAACAACCTGTTAGCCATACTCCAGCATAAACATGCCTGTCTGTCATCTCGATGGAGTGTATGTGTCACTGTCGGTTCCCTTTCTTTTCGCTAATGACTCCCCTCCATCTCCTTTGTTGAATGCTTTCCCCATCTGTTCCTATACGCAGGCTTCTTCCTTCCTGTGTTTCCGAGGCCCAGAACACCACAGTTCCTAATTTAACACTCTGGTGCACTTTGGTGAGACAGGGCTACTTTTGTGTCTTACGACAGCTCCAAAATAAGACCAGCAGCAGCAGCACAGCTCAGGAATAAAGAGGCGGCTCTCCTTTCAGAACGCTCCCCTGTGTGTCTGAGTGAATGGCAGCTCCTACAGCTGTACTTTTGTTTCCCATTAATTTTGCAATTAGGCACAAAGTGCTCACTCGCTCCCTCCCCTCCACTCTCCTCTCCAACCGACTGAGGAGAGCAGGAGTTCTTGACTCCCGTAGGAGGCGGCGCAACTGTGTCTCCAAAGCTTTTGTAGTCCAATGGGTCCAATGTGGAAAGTCTCGTTTTCCGACAGTCAAAGCAGAATCATCGGTTGTTGTTTTGTGCTGTTGGTTCCCCAGTTAGACTAAAATGTATTTGAGAAATTCTAGTCGCAGCTCCTATGAATAAACTCAGACATGCAGTATCTCCCACTGAGAAGACATGGAATAAACATTCTTTCATCCTTGTTATCCACTGGCTGAGTCAACTAACAGTGCATTGCAACCTGAGTTGTTAGTACTCTTGAGGAGACTTGGCCTATCCACAGTGGGACCTTGGGACGATTTCATAAGAACACAGACTTAGTCCTTGGTTGCACAAGCAGAATGGAAGATAAGAGTGAAATGTGATTGGTGGATTCAGTAGCCAAAACGGGTTGAGAAGCACTGAACAAACCGATGCAGCCAGTAGTAGCAAGCAGTGCCTCTCACTGAAGTGGGCATCAGGAATCTTAAATGATCTGTAGTAAAAACATTCACATCTGCTCCACTAAACTTTGGCCATCTACAAAGTGATCTTGGATAAATTATGTATTTTTGTTTCTCACTTTCTTCATTTGCTGGCAGCGGTGGGATCCAGGCCTGCAGGGAGAGCTTGTGCTCATGATCTAGTTGTCTAATTGGATGAATAACCAAGTGAAGTAATATCCCGAGCTTACCTGTACTGGACTTGATGGTTTCTTGGCCCACTGTTTGGCCGAGCAGGTCGTACTGGTTCAAACGGGAGCTCTCTCCTTCCACCACCACAGAGTCGGCAGCCTTACTAGTCCAGACGTAAGTCACCTCCGACATTGTATAAGCATCTAAGATCACAAAGGGAGTGAGGTTAACACCGACAGTGTGGAATGTGAAAAATAGGCATATAAAAATAGGGCAGTGATTCATTCTCTCTTGGGCAGTGATTCATTCTCTCTTGGGCAGTGATTCATTCTCATTTCTGATGATTCAAGAGAATAGTGTCTAATGTCAGGTAACTGATTAAGGGTTGTATAATCCCCCCCCCCCCCCCAAAAAAACATCTCCATGACTATGTTGCCCATTGTAAGCAAGATCATTACATATTGTTAGGCAAATTATAAATGATATAAGATCCATATCACACCATATTAGTATATATATATATATATATATATATATATATATATACACACACACACACACTGCTCAAAAAAATAAAGGGAACACTTAAACAACACAATGTAAGTCAATCACACTTCTGTGAAATCAAACTGTCCACTTAGGAAGCAACACTGATTGACAATAAATGTCACATGCTTTTGTGCAAATGGAATAGACAACAGGTGGAAATTATAGGCATTTAGCAAGACACCCCCGATAAAGGAGTGGTTCTGCAGGTGGTGACCACAGACCACTTCTCAGTTCCTATGCTTCCTGGCTGATGTTTTGGTCACTTTTGAATGCTGGCGGTGCTTTCACTCTAGTGGTAGCATGAGACAGAGTCTACAACCCACACAAGTGGCTCAGGTAGTGCAGCTCATCCAGGATGGCACATCAATGCGAGCTGTGGCAAGAAGGTTTGCTGTGTCTGTCAACGTAGTGTCCAGTGCATGGAGGCACTACCAGGAGACAGACCAGTACATCAGGAGATGTGGAGGAGGCCGTAGGAGGGCAACAACCCAGTAGCAGGACCGCTACCTCCGCATTTGTGCAAGGAGAAGCACTGCCAGAGTCCTGCAAAATGACCTCCAGCAGGCCACAAATGTGCATGTGTCTGCTCAAATGGTCAGAAACAGACTCCACGAGGGTGGTATGAGGGCCCGTCGTCCACAGGTGGGGGTTGTGCTTACAGCCCAACACCGTGCAGGACATTTGGCATTTGCCAGAGAACACCAAGATTGGCAAATTCGCCACTGGCGCCCTGTGCTCTTCACAGATGAAAGCAGGTTCACACTGAGCACATGTGACAGACGTGACAGAGTCTGGAGACGCCATGGAGAAAGTTCTGCTGCCTGCAACATCCTCCAGCATGACCGGTTTGGCGGTGGGTCAGTCATGGTGTTGAGTGGCATTTCTTTGGGGGGCCGCACAGCCCTCCATGTGCTCGCCAGAGGTAGCCTGACTGCCATTAGGTACCGAGATGAGATCCTCAGACCCCTTGTGAGAGCATATGCTGTTGCGGGTTGCCCTGGGTTCCTCCTAATGCAAGACGATGCTAGACCTCATGTGGCTGGAGTGTGTCAGCAGTTCCTGCAAGAGGAAGGCATTGATGCTATGGACTGGCCCGCCCGTTCCCCGGGGAACCTGAATCCAATTGAGCACATCTGGGACATCATGTCTCGCTCCATCCACCAACGCCACGTTGCACCACAGACTGTCCAGGAGTTGGTGGATGCTTTATTCCAAGTCTGGGAGGAGATCCCTCAGGAGACTATCCGCCACCTCATCAGGAGCATGCCCAGGCGTTGTAGGGAGGTCATACAGGCATGTGGAGGCCACACACACTACTGAGCCTCATTTTGACTTGTTTTAAGGACATTACATCAAAGTTGGATCAGCCTGTAGTGTGGTTTTCCACTTTAATTTTGAGTGTGACTCCAAATCCAGACCTCCATGGGTAGATAAATTTGATTTCCATTGATCATTTTTGTGTGATTTTGTTGTCAGCACATTCAACTATGTAAAGAAAAAAAATATTTAATAATAATATTTCATTTAGATCTAGGATGTGTTATTTTAGTGTTCCCTTTATTTATTTTTTAGTGTTCCCTTTATTTTTATTTTTTGAGCAATATATATAAAGTCATCACATCTTCGTACCATGGGTGTTTTATACAGAGAGTCAGATCTCTTCCAAACCGTGGGGGTTTTATGCAGAGAGACAAATATGAAGAGGCTAAGACATTTCAAAGAGTAAACATTGACACAGTGAGTCATCAACGCCATTAGAGAATGATTTTCTCCCGCTGCCTGTCTTGCTGCGCCATGAAAACGCTTAACATACAGTATTAACTCCTCCAAACATTTAAAGTAAGGCTTTTATTATTAATTGGCATTGGCAATGGTTGAGTTTCTTTTAATAGGCTGAAGGTTTTATAGCCAGGGGACGGCTTGCAGTGCACTTCACAACATGCAATGACATACTGACTCAGGTAGCGTTTTATTTGATTTTAGGGGATGAAGCACTAGTTTGTTTTGTTTATCATCTGAACAATAATGCATCATGCAACTGAACGAACATATCCACATTGTGTATAACAATAATATTTTCAGATTCTACTTTTTCAATTAGCATAATTTCTAGAGCTCCTTCAAGAAAGTCTTTAGAATTGGGTTTTGTGGTATGGAGCAATATAAGTGCCAACAGAAATTGAATAAAAATATTTTGTTGTGCCACAATGTGCCACTCTAACTAACATCCAAGGGTAGTAGCAGCCAAAGGAGAGGAGAGCGCTGCATCGATACAAGGATGAAAACAGAGAGCTCAACTCAGCCACCAAACCCAATAACACTACCTTCTTATCTTTTTCCCAGAAGCTCAGACCAAAGCCTTTCTAAATATGTGCTGCTACTGACAGCGTGTGTTTTAAGTGAAAACGTGTGGGCGGTGGGAGGTAATTCTACACCCTTAGTGGTTATGGAATGGTTATTGCTGTAACAAAGTTGAAATTTAAAGCTCAGTGTTTGTAGCAGCAGAAACAGAGTCTATTCTTATCCTGTGTCTTGTTTGGTCTTGTATCCCCTGTTTGGTTTGTTTAGTTATGGTGTGGGACTTGAGAGTGGGCCTGTATGCGGGTTTAGGCTCAAATCAAATGAAGCAAGAAGATCAAATTCTGCCTCTTGGAAAAGCCAATGTGACAGTGTTGTTGGCATGGAGCAGAGTGAGGAGCCGTGCTGAACGACACTGAACACAAAGGTCACAGTGGTGATTCATTCAAAACTGGTGGCCCCCCAACTAAATCAATGTGACCTACACACATACGACACATGACCTATTGTACGACTTAAACTAGACACATTTTGATTCCTGCACGAGTTTCAAATCGCATGTTCTTTTCATGAGAGTAATGCCTTGGTAACCCAGTGACGCCGTGCGTCTATGTATTTGGTATGCATTACTCACAGCTGCCAAACTTCAGGGGACATGAGTGGAAGTCCATGGGGAAGTCCTCCAGATGCATCGGACACTCTGCGTGAACCGTCAACCTAGATACAACACATAAAGCCCAATGCGTCACTGTAGCGTCCCAAAACACAGATCCAGTTGAAGTCGAAGGTTTACATGCACCTTAGCCAAATAAATTTAAAAACTCAGTTTTTCACCATTCCTGACATTTAATCCAAGTAAAAATTCCCTGTCTTAGGTCAGAGGATCGCCACTTCATTTTAAGAATGTGAAATGTCAGAATAATAGTAGAGAGAATGACTTATTTCAGCTTTTATTTCTTTCATCACATTCCCAGTGGGTCAGAAGTTTACACACACTCAATTAGTATTTGGTAGCATTGACTTTAAATTGTTTAACGTGGGTCAAGCGTTTCGGGTAGTCTTCCACGAGCTACCCTCAATACGTTGGGTGAATTTTGACCCATTCCTCCTGGCAGAACTGGTGTAAGTGAGTCAGGTTTGTAGGCCTCCTTGCTCGCACACCATTTTCCAATTCTGCCCACACATATTCTATAGGATTCAGGTCAGGGCTTTGTGATGGCCACTCCAATACCTTGACTTTGTTGTACTTAAGCCATTTTGCCACAATTTTGGAAGTATGCTTGGGGTCATTGTCCATTCGGAAGACCCATTTGCGACCAAGCTTTAACTTCCTGACTGATGTCTTGAGATGTTGCTTCAATATTACCACATAATTTTCCTCCCTCATGATGCCATCTATTTTGTGAAGTGTTCCAGTCCCTCCTGCAGTAAAGCACCCCCACAATATGATGCTGCCACCCCCGTGCTTCACCGTTGGTATGGTGTTCTTCGGCTTGCAAGCTTCCCCCTTTTTCCTTCAAACATAACGATGGTCATTTTGGCCAAACAGTTCTATTTTTGTTTTATCAGACCAGAAGACATATCTCCAAAAAGTACACTCTTTATCCCCATGTGCAATTGCAAACCGTAGTGTGGCTTTTTTTATGGCGGTTTTGGAGCAATGGCTTCTTCCTTACTGAGAGGCCTTTCAGGTCATGTCGACATAGGACTCGTTTTATTGTGGATATAGATACTTGTGTACCTGTTTCCTCCAGCATCTTCACATGGTCCTTTGCTGTTGTTCTGGGATTGATTTGCACTTTTCGCACCAAAGTACGTTCATCTCTAGGAGACAGAACGCGTCTCCATCCTGAGCTGTATGACGGCTGTGTGGTCCCATGGTGTTTACACTTGTGTACTATTGTTTGTACAGATGAACGTGGTACCTTCAGGCGTTTGGAAATTGCTCCCAAGGATGAATCAGACTTGTAGAGACCTACATTTTTTTTCTGTTGTCTTGGCTGATTTATTTTGATTTTCCCACGTTATCAAGCAAAGAGGCACTGAGTTTGAAGATAGGCCTTGAAATACATCCACAGGTACACCTCCAATTGACTCAAATTATGTAAATTAGCCTATCAGAAGCTTCTAAAGCCATGACATCATTTTCTTGAATTTTCCAAGCTGTTTAAAGGCACAGTTAACTTAGTGTATGTAAACTTCTGACCCACTGATACAGTGAATTATAAGTGAAATAATCTGTCTGTAAACAATTGTTGGAAAAATTACTTGTGTCATGCACAAAGTAGATGTCCTAACCGACTTGCCAAAACTCTAGTTTGTTAACAAGAAATTTGTGGAGTGGTTGTAAAGTTTTAATGACTCCAACCAAAGTGTATGTAAACTTCCGACTTCAGCTGCATATGTTTAGTGTGTTTAGTAGTGTTAGAATGAACAACCAATGCATTTGTACCAAAAAACATCAGTGCCTCTTTCAACCTAAATGTAGCTAAGGTTAAATCAATAATGAAGCAGGACCAGAGTTGATGGAAACCAAAGGGATACAAATGCTTATAGGGCACACTGAGCATCCCCAGTTTATCGTGGGCAATTTCTGAAATATATTGCACTATGTGCTGTGAAGATGCTCTGTGTCTATTTCCATTCCTGCCAAATGTATTATTATTATTATGTTTAACGTTATTTAACTAGGCAAGTGAGTTAAGAACAAATTCTTATTTTCAATGATGGCCTAGGAACAGTGGGTTAACTGCCTGTTCAGGGGCAGAACGACAGTTTTTCTTTTTACCTTGTCAGCTCGGGGTTTCGATCTTGCAACCTTTCAGTTACTAGTCCAACGCTCTAACCACCTAAAGAACCTGACAATGCCTTTTCCTAAGTGATTCAATTCAAAATGGCCTCTGATTGGGCAATATTTTTCTTCTGTATTCTGAAATCTTGCAATAAAGCCACTAGCTCATTTTCAACCCTCTCTCAGCCTCATCACAAAATGTGTACCTATAGATGAGCTATAAAACTGCACATTTTTCTCCCTGTCCCATGGCAATATGTGGAGAATTTCAGGAAATTAGCTTTAAATCAGCAACATTTTCTCTCAGCCTCATGGCAAAATGTGTAGAATGTGGGACGGCAGGTAGCCTAGTGGTTAGAGCGTTGGACTAGTAACCGAAAGGCTGCAAGATCAAATCCCTGATGTCATGACGTTGGCCTGTGGGTAAGGTTTATAACCCCCCCCCATAAATACCTTTCTCCCTTCCCTCTGACTCTGAGGGACTCTTGAATAGCCTTTGTTAAACATAGAGAGTCTGGGAACATCAAAGTGGGGGGAAAGGAATTTTGGTAATAGAACCAGTTGAAAATGTGTTGGTACTTAATGAATATGATGTCAGTTCGGTTGTCATCTGAGACATTATGACTGATGACAGGACGACAAACTGTATCTGGGAGAGTTTACACATTCTAGTTATCGACGATTAATATTGACTGCTATTGATGTAAAATATTACTAGGTCTTTCAGAGTTTATTCGGAAGATAACAGCTCTATAAACACTCTTTCGTGGTGCCCCGACTTTCTAGTTAATTACATTTACATGATTAGCTTAATCAGGTCATATTAATTACAGAAAAAGGATTTTATAGAATAGCATGTCATATCACTTAATCCGGCATAGCCAAAGACACGACACTGAGCTGTCAAGGTAAAAATCTGTCGTTCTGCCCCTGAACTAGGCAGTTAACCCACTAGTTAACCCACTAGGCCGTCATTGGAAATAAGAATTTGTTCTTAACTGACTTGCCTAGTTAAATAAAGGTAAAAATAAAATAAATGATCTATAACTGAGATGTAATGAGATGTGTTTGGGTCGAGGTGACATTGGGGAGACTGGTACTCCTGTATTTTCCTGTTCCATGTTAATTGTAAGGCCCTGAGACAGACTAGCGTCCTGTCCAAGGGGTGTACTTGTACATCAAGCTGCCTCACGCTACAGAAACAGGAGATAGGAGCCTATGAGCCGTTCTGACTCCAACAAGACAAGGCTTTTACTTGAAAGAACACAAGCTAAACCTGCTACGTTAATAACATTTCATTAAACTGTATTTTCCCTGGCAACCCAGTGACCCTGTGTATTTGCCTCATGGTGTAAAGCAGGGTGCCATCGTCTTGAATCCTCAGTAGTTTATTGGGCATGGTCATGTTGTGAGCCACTGACTTCTTCCCATTGTGGAAGAACGTGTCCGGAGTCCATATTTTACTGGCCATCAAGTTGTTCAGCCGCAGTATGTTCATGGGCCCGTCGAATTTTAACCTCTCGTCTTTCCAGCTTTGCCGGAAGAACACGTCTATGGTGTATTCCTGTGGGAAGAGGTAACATTGTGGCTACAATTGACAACAATCGCACAGATGAATTTCACAAATGAATATCACAGGTACAGACAATGCCACCATAAATGAATCTCCACATAAACATAGCAAACTTAATATTTCTGCACTGTGAATATGGAATACCTGCTCCTTAATTTTTAAATAAAGTGACACTTCTAACGATGCCGTACTATCCCTACTATAAAAAAAAAAAATATGAAGCAGATAAACAACACAA